>NC_077232.1:245467779-245660279 GCF_027887165.1 Monodelphis domestica
AATGTAAAATCAGTAAAGGAAGTGGGCTGGTAATTTTGTGAGAGAGAAAGATAAATGACAGAGAGTAAGACTGCTCAATTACAGAACCATTACTAGGATTTCTTTACTTTAGGTAAGCAGTACAAATGTCCCCAATATAAATAAAATAAAAAGCACATTAAGTTACTAGAGAAAGACACACACACACACACACACCCATGAAGTAGACTATATGATAAGTTCCTATGTAAATAATAGAAAAGAGAAACAGAAAGAAATGATTTAACTTGACACTGAAAAAGAATTTAGAAAATGTACCTTCCTCTCTTCCTTGTCAAAGTGGGAGACTATGGAAATGGAATTATAAATATACTGTGGGATGGATCATGTTTAGATGTTTTTCAGCAGTGTTATTTTTTCTCTTTTAATTTTTTTATTATAACATCTTGATTGCTAACAGGGAAATAGGTTATACAATCAGAAATGAAAGTAATATTAAACAAAATATACTACAAAATTTTAAATATTCATAACCCAAGTCACAAAGACCATTGATATAAAACTCTCTTCTCATTGTAGGAGATCAATACATGTTTGTATCTTGTATCTCTTACCTCTTTATTATTTATTTTTTATTTGATTTATCTAGATTTGATAGTAGTAAGTTCAGGTCTCCCACTACTATAGTTTTACTATCTATTTCCTCCTTCAACTCCACTAGTTTCTCCTTTAGAAATGTGGATGCTATACCAGTTGGTGCATACATGTTGATTACTGCTATTTTCTCATTGTCTATACTGCCCTTTCTCAGTATGTAGTTACCTCCCCTATCTCTTTTAATCAGATCTATTTTTACATTGGCTTTGTCAGATATCATGATTGCAACTCCTGACTTCTTTCTATCATTTGAGGCCCAATAGATTTTGCTCCAACCTTTAATTCTAACCTTGTGAATGTCTACCTGCCTCATGTGTTTCTTATAGACAACATATGGTAGGATTTTGGTTTCTAATCCACTCTGTTATTTGTTTTCATTTTATGATTGAGTTCATCCCATTCACGTTCAAAGTTATGATTGCCATTTGTGTATTCCAAAGCATTTTGATATCCTCTCCTAGTTCTGTCCTTTCTTCTTTTGCTATATCCTTTTAAACCAGTGCTTTTAATCAGTCCTCCTAATCCCCACCCTTAATATGCTTCCCTTTCTGCCCCCTCTTTTTTTTCCCTTCCCATTATTTTTTTAGGGTCTGTTAAGTTCCCTCCCCCCTCTCTTTCCCTTCTTTTTGTATTTCCCACCCCCTCCTCCCCTTAGGTTTCCCTTCTCACTTTCCCTGTAAGGTAAGATACAATTCGATAATCAAATCAATCTAGATGCTCTTCCTTCTCAGAATAGATTTTACTGAGAGTTAGGTTTAAGTATTACCTATTAGCATTCTCCTCCTTTCCTTCTTATAAGAGTATTCTTCCCCTACCCTTCCCATGTGCCTCTTTGTGTGGTATAGATTATACTATTTATCATATTTCTTCAAGTTTCTCTTGGTGCCATCCTTGATCCCCCCCTCCCTTTTTACTTTTTTTGGCATATCATCTGATGCCACTTATTATCCCAATCTCTTCTTATGAATGATTATTTTAATTACTATAATAATGAATATAATTCTTGAGTTACAAATAGCATTTTCCATATATTCCTATGAACAATTTGATCTTATTAAAGGCCTTAAAGAAGAAAGTTTAATTAAAAACATTTTCCCCTTTCCCCTTTCTTTCTTATTTAGCTTTTCATGTTTCTATTGATTTTTGTGTTTGGATATCAAACTTTCCACTTAGTGCTGGTCTTTTCTTTTCTTTTCTTTTTTTTTTTGAGTACAATTTTTTTTCACTTTAAAAATTATTTTATTTTTTTATTTGGTCATTTCAAAACATTATTCATTGGAAACAAAGATCATTTTCTTCCCCCCCCCCCCCTTCCCACAACCTCTCCCATAGCCGACGCATGATTCCACTGGGTATCACATGTATTCTTGATTCAAATCCATTTCCATGTTGTTGGTATTTGCATTAGTGTTCATTTAGAGTCTCTCCTCAGTAGTATCCCCTTCCCCCCTGTAGTGAAGCAGTTGCTTTTCTTTGGTGTTTTTACTCCCATAGTTTATCCTCTGCTTGTGGATAGTGTCTTTTAGATCCCTGCATATTGTTCAGGGACATTGCATTGACACTAATGGAGAAGTCCATTACCTTCGATTGTACCACAGTGTATCAGTCTCTGTGTATAATGTTTTCCTGGTTCTGCTCCTTTCTCTCTGCACCACTTCTTGGAGGTCGTTCCAGTCTCCATGGAATTCCTCCACTTTATTATTCCTTTTAGCACAATAGTATTCCATCACCAACATATACCACAATTTGTTCAGCCATTCCCCAATTGAAGCACATCCCCTCATTTTCCAATTTTTGGCCACCACAAAGAGTGCAGCTATGAATATTCTTGTACAAGTCTTTTTACTTATTATCTCTTTGGGGTACAGACCCAGCAGTGCTATGGCTGGATCAAAGGGTAAATATTCTTTTGTTGCCCTTTGGGCATAGTTCCAAATTGCCCTCCAGAATGGTTGGATCAGTTGACAACTCCACCAGCAATGAATTAATGTCCCTACTTTGCCACATCCCCTCCAGCATTCATTACTTTCCTTTACTGTCATGTTAGTCAATCTGCTAGGTGTGAGGTGATACCTCAGGGTTGTTTTGATTTGCATCTCTCTGATTATAAGAGATGTAGAGCACTTTTTCATGTGCTTATTAATAGTTTTGATTTCTTTGGCTGAGAACTGCCTGTTTATGTCCCTTGCCCATTTATCAATTGGAGAATGGCTTGATTTTTTGTACAATTGATGTAGCTCTTTGTAAATTTGAGTAATTAAACCTTTGTCGGAGGTTTTTATGAAGATTGTTTCCCAATTTGTTGCTTCCCTACTGATTTTAGTTACATTGGTTTTGTTTGTACAAAAACTTTTTAATTTGATGTATTACAGATTATTTATTTTGCATTTTGTGACTTTTTCTAAGTCTTGCTTGGTTTTAAAGTCTTTCCCCTCCCAAAGGTCTGACATGTATACTATTCTGTGTTCACCTAATTTTCTTATAGTTTCCTTATTTATGTTCAAGTCATTCACCCATTTGGAATTTATCTTGGTGTAGGGTGTGAAGCATTGCTCTAAACCTAATCTCTCCCACACTGTCCTCCAATTTTCCCAGCAGTTTTTATGAAATAGTGGATTTTTGTCCCAAAAGCTAGGATCTTTGGGTTTGTCATATACTGTCTTGCTGAGGTCACTTACCCCTAGTCTATTCCACTGATCCTCCTTTCTGTCTCTTAGCCAGTACCAAATTGTTTTGATGACCGCTGCTTTATAATGTAGTCTGAGATCTAGGACTGCAAGGCCCTCTTCCTTTGTATTTTTTTCATTATTTCCCTGGATATCCTTGATCCTTTGTTCTTCCAAATGAACTTTGTTATGCTTTTTTCTAGATCAGTAAAAATAATTTTTGGAAGTTCCATGGGTATGGCACTAAATAGATAGATGAGTTTGGGTAGGATAGTCATTTTTATTATATTGGCTCTTCCTACCCATGAGCAGTTAATGCTCATTTTGATATCTTCCTCTAGTTCTGACCTTTCTTCTTTAGCTATATCCTTTTGAACCAGTGATTTACTTTAGGTCAGTCCCCCTAGTCCCCTCCCTTGATATGCTTCCCTTTCTAGTCCATCCCTTTTTATGCTCCCTTCCCCTCCCCCCTCTCCTTCCCTCCCTTTTTATACTCCCTGCCCCCTCCCCCTCCTTGATTTTCCTTTCTTTCTTACCCTGTTGGATAAGATAGAATTCAGGATCCCACTGGATCTAGATGTTCTTCCCTCTCAGATTTGATTTCATTGAGAGTAAGGTTTAAGTAATTCTACTTCACGCTCTCTTCCTCTCCTTATCATATGAGAGTTCTTCCCCTCCCCTTCCCATGTGTATCTTTGTATGGGAAAGATTATTCTATTTAGTCCCCCCCCCATTTCTTGAAGTAAATGTTAGTATTATTGACAATTCCCCCCTCCCTTTTTCTTTCTTTGCCTCCCTTTTCACCAAATCTTCTTGATGCCCCACTCTTTCCCTATGCATGATTTTTCTAACTACTCTTATGATGCGTACAATTTTTGAGAGTTACACAATACATTTTCCCCACATATTAATACATATAATTTGATATAAATGTAGTCCTTATAGAAGAGAGTTTGACTTAAAGAAAAAGATAAGATTTATCTCCTTTTCCATTTCTTTCATATTTACCTTTTCATGTTTCTCTTGCTTTCTGTGATTGGATGTCAAATTTTCCACTAAGTTCTGGTCTTTTCTTAGCACATGCTTGGAAATCTTCTATTTTGTTGAATGCCCATACTTTCCCCTGGAAGTATATAGTCAGTTTTGCTGGATAGTTGATTCTTGGTTGGAGACCCAGCTCTCTTGCCTTTCTAAATATCGTGTTCCATGCTTTGCGGTCTCTTAGTGTGTTAGCTGCTAAGTCCTGTGTGATCCTTATGGGAGCACCCATATATCTGAAGCTCCTCTTCTTGGCTTCTTGTAGGATTTTCCCCTTTTCTTGGAAGCTCTTGAATTTGGCAATTACATTCCTGGGGGTTGTCTTTTGGGGATTTAGTATAGAGGGTGTTCTATGAACCCTTTCTATTTCTATTTTGCCCCCTTGCTCCAGAACATGTGGGCAATTTTCTTCTATAATCTCCTGTAGAATAGCATCAAGGTTTTGTTTATCTCTGGTTTTTCGGGGAGACTGATAATTCTGAGGTTGTCTCTTCTTCCTCTGTTTTCCAAGTCTGTGACCTTTTCAGTGAGATATCTCATGTTTTCTTCTAATTCCTTAATTTTTTGGCTTTGCTTTATTGATTCTTGCTGTTTTATAATCTCGCTGTCTTCCATTTGCTTAATTCTGGTCGGTTGTTAGGGACTGGTTTTGCTTTTCAGCTTTGTCTGCCCTTCTATTAGATGCTTCCAGCTCTTTCTCCAATGGTGAAGTCTTGTCTATCATACTGCTGATATCTTTCTCCCATTTTTCTTTCCAAAAGGTTTCCATCTTTTGGGCATGCTCGCTGTCTTCCAGTTGCTTAATTCTGGTCATTAGGGACTGGTTTTGCTTTTCAGCTTTGTCTGCCCTTCTATTAGATGCTTCCAGCTCCTTCTCCAATTGTGAAGTCTTGTCTATCAGACTGCTGATCTCTTTCTCCCATTTTTTTTTTCAGAAAGGTTTCCATCTTTTGGGTAAGCTCCAGTTTGAGATCTTCCAAAACTTGTGGATAGTTTCCATTTTGGGAGGCATGTTCTGATTTTGTTTGGATTTCATCCTCATTCTCTTCTTTTCCTTGGGTACTCCCTCCATAAAAGTTTTCAATAATCACTTTTTCCCCCCATTTCTTCTTGGAGGCTTGATTTTGGGACATGTGAGCCATTCCTTTGGTGGTTTTATTCCACTTTCTTTTTTTGGTCTGGGGTCTGGGTGATATGGGTGGGTTTTCTGTGAATTTAGGTCGCCTCAGACTAGTTCTTCCCAGCCTCCAAGGTTTCTTAGAGCGTGGGCCCCTGTGTTCAGCCCAACTGCCCAGGCAATCAGGGCAACCTTCCCAGGTGGTCAGCTCTGCCCAGGTGCTCAGCACAACCACCCCGGAGTTCAGCTCCACAGCCCCCCTGTGCTCAGCGCAGGATTCTCCCATGAAACCACCCTGAGAGGTCGTTTCCTTGCAGTCTTTAGATCCCAAGGACCCTGGCCTGCCCCCCCCCCCAGACAGAGATGCTCCTCACTCACTCGCTGTCCCAGTGAGCATTCTGATAGCTTACTCTGGTTTGGTGGGGGGTGGAGGGGAGGCTCAGTTCACGTTTTTGTATGAGCTTTTCCTCCTCCTTATAGTGTGGAAATGTTCAAACCTCAAGTACCTTTGTTTCTGTGGGTTACTGGAGAGTCCCTCCATTCTTCCAAAGGTGATTTTCATGCTCTTTTGAGGTAGTCTATTTCATTCGGTGCCAGAGAGGGGAAGCGAGTTGTGTCTAGATTGCAGCCATGTTTACCCGGAAGTCTCCTGGTCTTTTCTTTACAAATACTTGGAAATATTCTATTTTGTTGAATTCCCATGTTTTTCCCTGGAAGTATATAGTCAGTTTTGATGGGTAGGTGATCCTTGGTTGAAGACCCAGTTCTCTTGCCTTTCTGAATATCGTATTCCAAGCCTTGAGGTCCTTTAGTGTGGAAGCTTCCAGATCTTGTGTAAGCCTAATTGGTACTCCTTGATATCTGAATTGTCTCTTTTTGACTTCTTGTAAAATGTTCTTCTTCACTTGGAAGCTCTTGAATTTGGCAATTACATTCCTGGGAGTTGTCTTTTGAGGATTTAGTGTAGAGGATATTCTATGAACTCTTTCAATGTGTATTTTTCCCCCTTATTCAAGAACATCAGGGCATTTTTCCTGGATAATATATGGTAGCATGATGACAAAATTTCTGTTTATTTCTAGGTTTTCTGGTAGACCAATGATTCCCCAATTGTCTCTTCATGATTGGTTTTTCTGATCCATCATCTTGTCAGTGAGATATTTTATGTTTTCTTCTATTTTGTCAGTTTTTTTTTACTTTGATTTATTAATTCTTACTGTTTTGCAAGTTCATTGGCTTCCAGCTGCCCAATTCTGGTCTTTAAAGATTGGTTTTCTGCTATAATCTTTTGATTTTCTGCTATAATCTTTTGATTTTTCTTCTCAGGTTGGTCTATTCTGCTTTTTGTAGCTTCCAGCTCTATCTCCAATTGGGAGTTCTTGTCTTTAAAACTGTTACTTTCTTTTTGAATTATTTCCCACTTTTCTTGCCAGAAGGCTTCCACGTTTTTGGTTAGCTCCAATTTAAATTCTTCAAGAGTTTGTGGCCAATTTTCACTTTTTGGGAAGGTTTTGGTGCAATTATTTTTATTTCCTCTTCTGCTATTTCCTCTGTAGTCTGGATTTTTCTTCTGTAAAAATTATCTAGGGTCAACCCCTTCTTCTTGTTTTTCTTGGTGTTGGGAAGTTGTTCCTGGGCACTGTTTGCCATAACTATGGTTGTTTTTCCTTCCCTTTCCAGTCAGAAATCTGAGTGAGTAGGGCAGGCTCTCTGTGTATGGAACTAAGGAACAAGGATTTTGCCTGAGGACACCTCTGGAGTCTCTGCAGTTTCTACTGTTTGCTGTCCTTCTCTGTGCTATCTCCCTGAGGGAGCACATGGTCTGTGCTCTTCAGCCTGTTGGGGTTTCAAGTCTAGCTGCTCTCAGGGGTAGGTCTTTGGTGGTCTTAGTCAGCTGCCAAGACCTAGATGTGTCCCTCATTCTCTCACTGATTCTAGCAGGTGCTGGCTCTGACTCTGACTCCGTAGGTGGGGTGGGGGAGGGTAGATCAGCTCAGGTTTTGGTGGAAGTTTTTTCACCCCCTTATAGTGCATAATTGCTCAAATCCCACATACCATCAATGATGAGCCCTACTGTAGAGTCCCTTCATTCATATGAATTTGTTGTTTTGAGGGGTGTGGGGCTTTTGAGGTAGTCTATATTGGTAGCTGTTGAGGAAAGGAAGAGTCCTACATTTAGACTGCCACCATTTTTACCCAGAAGTTCGATAAATATATATGTGTATATATATATATATATATATATATATATTTAAGCAATATCACTCTAAGAAAAAGCAAATGAGAGAGAGAAAAGAAATTCAGTCTCTTGAGTCTCCTTAGCTCTTCTGCTTCCAGCTCCTAGAGAGAAGATGGACAATGTCAACTCCATTTCAAGTTTTTTTAAAGAGAAAAATACTGGAAAGAGCCTAACATGTATAGAGCTGACAATCTCCATTATGTTGCTATTCACAGCTTCATCTTCTAGAATCTTTGGTGGAATCTCCCAATGGATGAGATCTGAGAAACTCTTGTTTGGTTAAGCTACTTCATTCCCTTTGGTAGAGTACATTCAATTCATATTATCTACTATATGCCTTAGGGCCCCCTTATTCACAGTTCTACTTTCTTTGGTTTAATTATCTTTGGTCAACTACAGAAATGTCACCTTCTGTGGTTTTAGTTACCCTGAACAGAAAGCTCTTCTGCTTTCACATTGATTTTTGTCACTTTCACTTTTTTAAACAG
Source organism: Monodelphis domestica (assembly GCF_027887165.1). Lineage (NCBI taxonomy): Eukaryota > Metazoa > Chordata > Mammalia > Didelphimorphia > Didelphidae > Monodelphis > Monodelphis domestica. Next base: position 245,475,964 of record NC_077232.1, read on the forward strand.
GGTTTCTGTGAGGATGAAAGGGAGACCTCAGAGAGTCAAGTGGAGGGGTGGGAGTAGGGGGAGAGAGAGTACATATATATCAGGTCAATGGGTATTAACTTATAGTTGTGAATTAAACCATCCATTCTGGAAGGCAATTTGGAACTATGTCCAAAGGGCTTTAAAAGACTACCTGCACTTTGATCCAGCTGGGTTTGTGCCCCAAAGACATAATGGGGGAAAATACATGAACAAAAATATTTATAGCCTTGCTCTTTGGGGTGGCAAAAAAAACTGGAAAATGAGGGAATGCCCTTCAATTGGGGAATGGGAATACTGTTTGTGAAAGGAATAATGAACTGGAAGAATTCCTTGTGAACTGGATCCACCTCCAGGGATTAATGCAAAGTGAAAGGAGCAGAACAGGAGAACATTGTACACAGAGACTGATACACTGTGGTACAATCAAATGTAATGGTCTTCTTTACTAGCAGCAATACACTGATCCAGGACAATTCTGAGAGACTTAATGAGAAAGGACACTATCCACATCCAGAGAAAGAAACACAAAAGAAAAAAAAAACATATGATTGATCACATGGTTCTATTGGGATATTATTGGGATGTTAATTTTAAATGATCACTCTACCCAGTGGAATTGCACATTAACTACAGGAAGGGGTGGAGGAGGGGAGGGGAGGGAGGAAAAGAATGTGATTCTTGTAACCAAGGAATAATGTTCTAAATTGACTAAATAAAATTTTCTAAAAAAAAAATAAATGATCACTCTATTGCAAATATTAATAATATAAAAATAGGTTCTGAACAATGATACATGTAAAACCCAATGGAATTGCAGGAGTGTGGAGGGAAGAGGGGAGGCAAAGAACATGAATCATGTAACCATGGAAAAATATTCTTAATTAATTAATTAAAGAAATAGGTATTAACTTATATCTATAGTTTCAGCCATTCTTGGTAGATCTTAGAATGGGAGACCTACTGTATTCTCATATTCTCTCATTTCTGATTTACTATTGACTTGGATAAAGGAGTTTATTTCTGTATATGTTCATTGTGTATTGTATTGGTGGGAAGTCAGGTCTTGGATATAGTACTAATGCCCCTCCTTTCCCATTAGGAAATAGGATTAAATTGTTGTACTAGAACTTATAAATTACATCTCCTAGTGGCAGAGCAGTCTCTGGCACTAACCTCTTGCTTCCCTTTCTAGAAAAAAACAAAGTCTCCCTTAGAGAATGAGGGAATGGTGAAGGGAGGACACACTAAAGATCAAATCTATTCCAGCCTCCCTGCAAGTCATACATGAGGACTTTTGCTACATGAGGGGAAAGCCATGATATATAATAATAATGAATAATTAATTATTCTTCAGATCTAGATGCTAAAGTCAATTTTTTTCTTTACATTTGGTACCCAAGACACTTCCTATAGGGGAAGGGACTCGTAATGGAGGTAGAGTAACAAGTCATTGCAAACAAACTATTTTTGTTTTTTTTAACTGCTTTTGAGAAAAAGGCTGCAAAATGTAATAACACTGCCCTTCCTTGCTGCAAATGCTGTCAAAGTATGATATAAGAAACAGAAGGATCCTCAGGAATCATGTAGATCAACTCCTAAATTTTAAGAAGGAGGAAACTAAAGCCCAGTATAAAAGTGTGCTGGAGCCATTACTGGGGTTTTTGATTGTTAAAATTTCAATATAAATATCTACACTTCAGAAATCAGCAAACACTAAAAATCAGACCTTAATTTATTATTTTGTTGGCTGTCTAGAATAAAGACAGTGATGGAGAAAATGTTAAGAATGCAGATTAAACTTATAATTGTGTTTTACATTTTTGGAAAACTGGTTGTTAAATATCAACACAGCCTTGCCTGGAGTTGAAAATTAACTTACCCAAGATCAAAGAAGATTCTTATTGAAATTGAACCTAAGCTAGAGGGCAAACAAATGAAACCCAAATTGAAGTGCCTATTCTTTTTTTAATTCATCAGAGTAGGTATGGAATCATCTTTATAGACTATTAGAACTAAGGCCACTTTTTCTACCCTATCATTTTATAGAGGAGGAAACAGAGACCCAGAGTTAGTGTCACAACAAGAATAGAATCCATATCATCTGATTTCCAGTTCAGTACTCTTGTAGACATATTGTTAAAATTTTACCTCCCTTTGTAACACTTGTCTTTCTAGAACTGTAGACCCTGACTTTGGACAAGAAACTAAAAAGAGAGAAAGGCAAATCAGTTCTAAATTTACTCTTCTCCTAAGTACCTACCACATCTGTGTCCCAGTGGAAAATGTAACTAGATTAGGGGTACAAAACTGTAGGGGACACAAAATTGCCAGTGTACTATGGGGAAAAGAGAATTTTCTTGTCCCAGTCCTCCTACAATGACTACTATCCTCTTTTAGATGGCAGAGAATTAATTCTTAGTCCCGTGAAAACATTTTCCCTTTCCAGGTAAGCCTGACCTATTAAAGAGAACAGAAATCATTGAAATATATGCCCTCTATATCCAGTTCACCACACCCTTAAGGTGATCTTTCCATTTGGACTTGGAAATAGAAAAAGAGAATTAAAGACACTTAAGAAAGATTAATAGTACTGCTGCTTTCTATTCCTCCCAACAATTCATTTCATGGATTTACTTATCATCTCTAATTCAATGATTCTTAAATCTATCTTATCAAGCCTTCACTTCTTTTCTAACTTCCAGTCTCATATCTTTAACTGCCTTTCAGATATTTTGAACTAGATGTTCAGTAGACATCTTACACTCAACATATCTAAAACAGAATTTAATTATCATTTTTTCCCTCTAGTCTTTTCCCTTGAAAATTTCCCTAATATTATCTAGGATACCATCCTTTCTTCAGTTCCCAGGATCACAACCTTAGTGTCATCCTTTACTCCTCACTATCTCTCATTCTCTTTTTCCAGACTGTTGATTTTACCTTTACATCTCCTAAATATACCCCTTCTCTCCTCTGACACTGCCACCACCTGTAAAGATAATTTTGGGGTTGTGACTTAAAGATCTAGAGTTAATTAGTCACCAGGGGAAATCCCAAATAAAATACCCAAGTCAGTCTGGAAATTTATGGTAATTTAACTAATATAGAGGAAGGGAATTTAAGGAGAAGGGGGGGAAGGGGATATAGGATTCTCCTGCCTAGCCTGTGCCAGGGGGAGTTTAAAATCCCTGCCTATAGGTCTCTGAAGAAGATTAGAGACTTCTAAGGGGATAAAGTTGGAAAAGTAAAGGAGGGAAATTTAGCCAGAAACTCACCACTGAACCGGACAATAGCTTGTAGCCACACTAAGATGCTGAAAGGCCAGCACGCTGCTCTCAGTTAACTCTCCACTGCCAGTCAGGGAAAGAGAGTGTTCTGAGAGATGAAAAATCCCAAATATATAGACCTTTCACCCTTGTGTCTCCTCCTCCAAGTTTTCACTTCTACCAATCACATCAAAGGCTTTCTCCAGGACTGCCCATATTTTTAGTTCTCATGTTCTTTGATTATATCTTTTGAGTTATTTAACACTTCTTTGTTAAGTTCACCTTTTGTTAGTTTCTTGACCTTTTTGTGATTAATTTAACCTTTATAGTTACTTTACACCTTTTTGCATTAAGACCTAAAAATAGACTTTTTTAAAGATCTAGCTTCACTATAAGGTGAGAACTAAGTATGTTCATTGTTCAATCAGGAGATTACAACTTTATCTTCCCCTAAAGTATGGTCTATGTAGGATGGAGTAATTTAGAGTTCCCAAGACATTCCTGGTTTTGTTAAACTAAGTATCTTCATTGTTACAAACAGGAAATAGCTAAATCCAATCTTCACACACCCTAATGCAGACCCATAGTACCTCATACTGGGCTATTTCAATAGTGTTCTGATTGCTTTGTCTGCCACATGTCTTTCTTCATTCCAGTTAATCCTCCCATTCAGTCACTAAAGTGATTTCTAAAGCAAAGGTCCAAGCATATCCCCCTTCTCCCTACTCATCAAACTCCAATGGCTCCATATTGTCAGGCTCAAAACAAAATTCTCTGTTTAGTATTCAAAAAACCTTCATAACTTGCATGCACACACACACACACACACACACACACACACATTTCCAATCTTCCTATACTTTCTTCTATTCCCCAATGCAATGGCACCCAACTTATTGTTGTTCCATGAAATGAATGTTTCATAGATATGCTCTCAGCTTTCTGGGTATTTTCTCTCACTATCCTGGAATGCTCTTCATCCTCATTTTTGGCTCTTGTTTTTCTTGAAGTCCCAATTAAAATTCTACCTCCTACAGGAAGCCAGTCCTAATTCCTCTTAATTCTAGTGCCTTCTCTCCATTATTTCATTTTTATCCTGTATATAGCTCCTTTTTTCATAGTTGTTTGCTTGTTGTCAAACTCTTTCCCCCATTAGATTGTGAGTTCATTGAGAGTAGGAATTATCTTTTCCCTATCTTCTTATCTCTGGTGCTTAGCACAGTAACTGGAACATTCTGGGTGCTTAATAAATGTGTGTTGACCAACTGACCCAAAGATTACATGTTCTGTGATTAATACTTCTGATTGTTACCTCATCCCTGTCTCTTGTCCCAATAGCCTCATCTCCACTGTGATTTTGATGTGGGAGAAACACACTCAAGTTTGTAGCAGGGTCTTGCCCCCAAAATGGGAGATTCAAACTCCATTCAATCTAGAAGTATGAAAAGAATTTTATTTTAAGAAAGAGTGGTTTATAGTGGCATAATAGCCAGTATGCAGGTGTCATTTTCTACTTTGTCATTATTTGTCAGCATGGAGAGAGCTAACTGCCATTCTAGAATGAGAACATGGTGGTGGGAGGAGGGGGTAAGGTAGAGAATGTGATGCATTGGAGGACCACTATAAATAATTATTTCTAAGAATAATATGAGTAATTAATAGAACAGATTAAGCACAAAGCTGATGCCCAGTATAGAATATTACAGAACCAGTACACAGAGTGCATAATTAAAAAATGTGCAGTTCATGATTGACTAATGCTGAAACTACAGGCTTTCCAACTGATGTTTAACTTGTGAGAAATGCAAGATTCAGAGTATGAGGGTCCTGTTCCTGTTACTATCCCTTATTGTCCACTGTCAGCCCACATAAATCTGAAATTCTTAACTCAAAGAATTTGTTTCCTTTTTCAAAGGAAAACTATAAATATGGCAGAAACACACATTTTCCTAAAAATGTTCACAAAGAATACTTTTAAAACTGCATTGTTTATTATATTTTGAGCTTTTGTGTTTTTTTCTTCTGTTTTTGAAAAGCCTGACAAATATCAGATGGAGAAAAAGCCCCCACACACACACATAAAACTTACCAAGCTACCTCAGTCCATAATTAGCTTATGTTGAACATATTTTTTGAGAATCATCATGCCCCTATTGCACTTAAATGATTGGATCCACAAATCATTTGTTCAGTCACATTAAAGAAGGGATTTTTTCATCTACATGTTTAGTCTATTCCATTGATCCACCATTCTGTTTCTTAGCCACTACCAGATGATACATTCCTTTTTCAACTGATGTGAATTCAAATGAACAATACTGAGGAGAGTTGGTGCCTTGCAATCATTTTAACCCAATTATCTGTTTCCATAAAGTCTGTCTGTTTTAGTTTCTTCATCTGTGAAATGAAGATATACTCAATCTCTAAAAGAAATGCTTCTTTAGCTGTAAAACTGGCTTTTTTAATCAGAAGATACTTACACAATTAATCTTATCAATATGACATCTCAAGAACTCATTATGAATGAATTCCTCAAATATCAGTACTCTTCAAGGAAAATGGCACTTCTCTGAATCAAAACAGGTTGTTCCTAAACTACCCCCAAACTATTCCTTATGAAAACATTGTATTTGAAACAAAGGAGAGATAGCCAAGTTTGAAAATATGAAGTGCTATATCACTAAACAGAAAACACTCTGCTTTGAGTTTATCCCCTCTAGGTTAATATTATTGTGATTTCTCTTCCAAGAAGTAGTCAAGCTAAGGGGAAAATGGACTGAGGGTAAAGAATGCCTATGAGAGCAAATCTCTAATGGGAAAAAAGACACTAGATTTGCTATCAGAGGGCCCAAGTATGAATCCTAGCTTGGCTTCTTCCTATCTATAAGACTTTGAACAAGTCACATCCTCTCCCTAGGATTCACTTTTTATGAACTGAGGAATTGGATTAGATGGTCTCAAATAACTTCCAACTCTAGATCTCTAATCCTATGATCTCTAAGGCATTGGTTTCCTGACCTATATAATGAGGAAGTTTGATTAGAACAGATTCCAATTTCCCTTCCCATTTGAAACATGATTTTATTATCCAAAAAAGAGGAGAAAAGGAAAGGATTATAAAATGAATAGGTTTCCAAAGAAGGAAGGGATATTAGCAGTTCTTCTGGATTCATAGTACATGAAAGAGTAAAAAGGAAGGCAGGGAATATGTCCTGCTCAATAAACAAGAAAATTCTATTTCCCAGTCTTACTTACTTCTGACTCACTGTCTGACCTTTGGCACATACTCTCTTGGCTTCACTATGTCTGCTGGTAATGATGATTATATACCCCCTTGGGTAAAATTTCCAATATGTTTTAAGATTCTAAAATGGAAACTAAAAACAGAAAGTAATTTACTTACAATGATGGACTATGTTTTCCTTGCTAGGGAATCCTTATTCTTTCCTTCTTGGCTTCCTCATTCAGAAATTATCATAGAAGTGGACTAACAGAAGTCAATTTACATGTTGAGGAAGAGGAGAAGGAGGAGGAAAGAAGGGAAAAAAGGAAGAAGAAAGGAAGAGGAGGGAGAAAAGAAGGAAAGTATATCTTTAAAAAAAACTTAGTTTTTTACAGCACTGGCAGCCTTCAAAATCCAGTTTTTTATTTAATCCAAGTGACAACTAGAACTGATGTCTCGCCCACTGCCACAAAAAATATAAATTAAAATAAAAATTCAGATGACTCATTGAATAACTTCTAAAAAATCCTGAGAGGATTTTTATGTTGTTCGTATTTATCTTACAATTGGATCTACATTGTTTATGGATTTTAGCAGAATGCAGACAGCAAGCATACTGACCCTTGGTCCAACTTTGTTCTCACTCTGGTTCTTAAAGACATACTTCAACCACCAGTGTCTTCCCCCCCCCCTTCCCACCCCCATCCTTTGGCCTTTAGATATGGTAATTTAATTAAGTGGGTTTTCCCTCCCACTTTCCTGTGATCTCTGCACACTAATATTTTACTTGCTTTTACCCAAGCCCTCCTACTGTTTCCATTAAAGACTAAACCAGAAGCAGACTTTCTCCGATTCTGGAGTTGGGTCCCTCCTTTGTTTCCTCTGGCAGATACATTTCCCTTATTATATGTAACACCTACAGTAATTGTTGCTCTTACAAAAAAAAAATGGCAAACTTTTTCTGACTGCTTTTAAGACAGGCTTGAGAAGAAAGTTTTTGCCTAAAAGGGAAAGCATCTTGTGTTTACCTTCCAACATTTTCTTCAAGTTTGGAGTGCCTTTCACACTACATCTCATTAGTCCCTCACAGCAATCATAGAGGCAGGGAAGTTTAGTTTATTAGAGGGACAAAGTAGCCAGAAAGGTCAGATATCTTTCTCAAAGTGATAGAATTATAAAGGGAAAAATCTCATCTTTCCTAAATCCCAGGAAACGTTCAACACTTCATCAACTCTGTCAACAGGGATCATACTCATAAACTTAAGCCTAGAAGGGACCTGAGAGGCCACCTAATACTGGATGGACTCGTTTTAGCAGGGGAGGAACTTGAGGCAGGTTATTTAAGTGAGATGTTAAGTGATCTGCCCCAAGTCACATATACAGTAAATGGCAAAGCCAAGATTGAAACCTGGACCTCCCCCCCTCAAATCTAGTTTTTTTTTTTTTTCCCCCAGGATTGACCTTTCTAATTCCCATCAGCCTATATGAAGCTGGTCTTATGGAATAGAACATAAGATCAGAGAAATAAATCAGGAAATGACATCACTGGCCATACAGCCCAACTTCCTTATTCTTTAGAGGAGGAAACTGAGAACAAGAAAAGTTAAATCACTTGCCCAAGGACATGAAGGTAAATCATCATAACTAACAAGTGTATGGTATTTTATACCATATCAAGAGGGAAGGTGAGATTTTGTTTAAACTCTTTCCTTCCATCTTAGAAGCAATACTATGTATTGGTTCTAAGGCAGAAGAGTGGTAAGAGTTAGGCAATGAGGATTAAGTGAATTGCCGAGGGTCACATAGCTAGAAAGTATCTGGGGCAAGATTTAAATCCAGGACATCCCATCTTTAGGCCTGACTCTCAACCCACTGAGCCAGTTTCCCTGAGGGTAAAATTTGAACTCAGTATTTCTGACACTTAATATTAAACTACCATGCTGTTCTCCAGTAACCATATGATTTGGTTTAGATGTATCTATATATGTCTATATCAAATATATATCTATATATGAGATAATTTTTCAAGAGTTAAGTAATAAATACAGTTTGTGGAATAAGGTAAAAATGAACCATTTCCTTTGAGAGAAAAATAACCAGCAGCTAGCAAGTTGAAAATGTTAATTCCCATTTTATCAGAAAAAAGAAGGGTTCAAGTCAGGAATTTTGAAGGATATGGCAAGGAAAACACGAAAACCAATTTTGGCTCCATGATTGCCATATTTAATGTAACTGTTATTCTCATTTCTGCCCTGCAAAAGAAAGAAAATGTCCCATCAAAATTAAACTGTGAAATATAAGCACAAAGTTTCTTGACATATATATGTGTGTGTATGTATGTATGAGTACATATATGTATGTATGTGTGTACATATATAGTTTTCTACCAAAAGAAAGTAAATTCTTTCAGAGCAGAGAGTATTTTGGTCTGTATCCCTAGTGCCTGGAACAAAGCAAGCACTTAATAAATGTTGAATGAATGAATGACAAAAAAGAAGCAAAGAATAACAGAAGGATCGGCTGAGTGTTGTGCTGATATCCATAAACATTTTTAATGTCTTGCAGAAGACCTCAAAAGACTTTGAGAGATATTCTGTCTCTATAGAATATAAGAAAAGACAAAGATAAAAATGATATAAAAATAAAGATTAGCAAATCAGATCTAGTCAACAAGGATTTATTAAATAACTATTGTGTGAGCACTGTGCTAAGCATTGGGGATACAAGGAAAGACACACACACACACACATACACACAAAATCAGCCCCTACCTTCCAGGAGCTGAGTCTAATGTGGGAGACAGTATGCAGATAACTACATAAATAAACTATACATTGGAGGTGACCAATAAAGGGAAGGTACTAACATTATTGTGGATCAGAAAGGCTTCTTAAAGAGGTGAGTGCTTGTTGACTTGATGGAAGCCAGGGAATTTGGAGGTAGAAATGAAGAGGGATACAATTCCAGGCATAAGACAGAGACAGTGATAATGCCTGAAGTCAGGGAATGGAGTAGCTTGTGTGAGGAACAGCAAGGAGGTCAGTGTCAAGGAGTATTCACATTAATGGCCCCACTGGCATATTAACCTGTAATCCACTAGTGTATAAGATGAGATGCAGCATCACAACAACTGTAAAAATGTTATTAAGATTTACACTTTAGAGCTTTTTTTGTACTTTGTGCTGACTGAAGCTATTTTGTTTCTGACATAGATATAACTACAATCAAATGAAAGATTAAGAACGTATACTCTTTTAGCATTTAAATTGAATCAGACAGATAATAGATATAAAACATCTCTGATATATTTCTTTTTTTAATATTTTATTTGATCATTTCAAAGCATTATTCATTAAAGACATAGATCATTTTCTTTTCCTCCCCCCAGCCCCCATAGCCGACGCGTAAATCCACTGGGCATTACATGTTTTCTTGATTTGAAACCATTGCTATGTTGATAATATTTGCATTAGAGTGTTCATTTAGAGTCTCTCCTCTGTCATATCCCCTCAACCGCTGTAGTCAGGCAGTTGCTTTTCCTCGGTGTTTCTACTCCCACAGTTTATCCTCTGCTTAAGAATGGTGTTTTTTTCTCCTAGATCCCTGCAAATTGTTCAGGGACATTACACCGCCACTAATGGAGAAGTCCATTATGTTCGATTATACCACAGGGTATTAGTCTCTGTGTACAATGTTTTCCTGGTTCTGCTCCTTTCGCTCTGCATCCCTTCCTGGAGGTTGTTCCAGTCTCCATGGAACTCCTCCACTTTATTATTCCTTTTAGCACAATAGTATTCCATCACCAACATATACCACAATTTGCTCAGCCATTCCCCAATTGATGGGCATCCCCTTGTTTTCCAGTTTTTGGCCACCACAAAGAGCGCAGCTATAAATATTTTTGTACAAGTCTTTTTGTCCATTATCTCTTTGGGGTACAGACCCAGCAGTGCTATGGCTGGATCAAAGGGTAAATATTCTTTTGTCGCCCTTTGGGCATAGTTCCAAATTGCCCTCCAGAATGGTTGGATCAGTTGACAACTCCACCAGCAATGAATTAATGTCCCTACTTTGCCACATCCCCTCCAGCATTCATTACTTTCCTTTGCTGTCATGTTAGCCAATCTGCTTGGTGTGAGGTGATACCTCAGAGTTGTTTTGATTTGCATCTCTCTGATTATAAGAGATTTAGAACACTTCTTCATGTGCTTATTAATAGTTTTGATTTCTTTATCTGAGAACTGCCTATCCATGTCCCTTGCCCATTTATCAATTGGACAATGGCTTGATTTTTTGTACAGTTGATTTAGCTCTTTATAAATTTGAGTAATTAAACCTTTGTCAGAGGTTTCTATGAAGATTTTTCCCAGTTTGTTGTTTCCCTTCTGATTTTAGTTACATTGGTTTTGTTTGTGCAAAAGCTTTTTAATTTGATGTAGTCAAAATTATTTATTTTACATTTTGTGATTCTTTCTATGTCTTGCTTGGTTTTAAAGTCTTTCCCCTCCCAAAGGTCTGACATGTATACTATTCTGTGTTTACCCAATTTACTTATGGTTTCCTTCTTTATATTTAAGTCACTCACCCAATTTGAATTTATCTTGGTGTAGGGTGTGAGGTGTTGATCTATTCCTAGTCTCTCCCACACTGTCTTCCAATTTTCCCAGCAGTTTTTATTGAATAGTGGATTTTTGTCCCAAAAGCTGGGATCTTTGGGTTTATCATATACTGTCTTGCTGAGGTTGCTTTCCCCCAGTCTATTCCATTGATCTTCCTTTCTGTTTCTTAGCCAGTACCAAATTGTTTTGATGACTGCTGCTTTGTAATATAGTTTAAGATCAGGGACTGCAAGGCCCCCATCATATGTGGTTTTTTTTTTCATTATTTCCCTGGATATCCTTGATCTTTTGTTGTTCCAAATGAATTTTGTTATGGTTTTTTCTAAATCAGTGAAGAAGTATTTTGGTAGTTCAATAGATTCCTAGGTATTTTATTTTGTCTAAGGTGATTTTGAATGGGATTTCTCTTTCTAGTTTTTGCTGCTGAGCTGTGTTGGAGATATATAGAAAAGCTGATGATTTATGTGGGTTTATTTTGTATCCTGCAACTTTGCTAAAGTTGTTGATTATTTCAATTAGCATTTTGGTTGAATCTCTAGGATTCTTTAAGTAGACCATCATGTCATCTGCAAAGAGTGATAACTTGGTCTCCTCCTTGCCTATTTTGATGCCTTCAATTTCTTTTTCTTCGCTAATTGCTACTGCTAGTGTTTCTAATACAATGTCAAATAGTAGAGGTGATAATGGGCATCCTTGTTTCACTCCTGATCTTATTGGGAATGCATCTAGTTTATTCCCATTGCACATGATATTAGCTGATAGATTTAGATATATACTGTTTATTATTTTTAGGAATGACCCTTCTATTCCTATGCTTTCTAGTATTTTTAATAGGAATGGATGTTGCATTTTATCAAATGCTTTTTCTGCTTCTATTGAGATAATCATGTGGTTCTTGTTGGTTTGCTTGTTGATGTGGTCAATTATGTGGATGGTTTTCCTAATATTGAACCAGCCCTGCATCCCTGGTATAAATCCTACTTGATCATGGTGAATGATCCTTCTGATCACTTGTTGGAGTCTTTTTGCTAGTATTCTATTTAAGATTTTTACATTTATATTCATTAGGGAGATTGGTCTATAGTTTTCTTTCTCTGTTTTTGACCTGCCTGGTTTTGGAATCAGTACCATGTTTGTGTCATAAAAGGAGTTTGGTAGAACTCCCTCTATGCTTATTATGTCAAATAGTTTGTATTGTATTGGGATTAACTGTTCTCTGAATGTTTGATAGAATTCACTGGTGAATCCATCAGGCCCTGGGGATTTTTTCTTAGGGAGTTCTTTGATGGCTTGTTGGGTTTCATTTTCTGATATGGGATTATTTAAGAATTCTATTTCTTCTTCTGTTAGTCTAGGCAGTTTGTATTTTTGTATATATTCATCCATGTCACCTCAATTGATGTATTTATTGCCATATAATTGGCCAAAGTAATTTTTAATGATTGCCTTAATTTCCTCTTCATCGGAGGTGCTGTCCCCCTTTTCATCTTTGATGCTGTTAATTTGCTTTTCTTCCTTCCTTTTTTTAATTAGATTGACCAGTACTTTGTCTATTTTGTTTGTTTTTTCAAAGTACCAGCTTCTTGTCTTATTTATTAAATCAATAGTTCTATCACTTTCGATTTTATTAATTTCTCCCTTAATGTTTAGGATTTCTAGTTTAGTTTTCTGCTGGGGATTTTTAATTTGATCACTTTTGAGTTTTTTCATTTGCATTTCCAATTGATTGATCTCTGATCTCCCTAGTTTGTTAATATAAGCATTCAGGGATATGAATTTACCTCTGATTACAGCTTTGGCTGCATCCCAAAAGGTTTGAAAGGATGTCTCGCCATTGTCATTTTCCTCAATGAAATTATTAATTGTTTCTATGATTTCTTCTTTAATTAAATGATTTTGGAGTATCATATTGTTTAAATTCCAATTAGTTTTTGATTTGGATTTCCATGTACCATTACTAATCATTATTTTTATTGCCTTGTGATCTGAGAAGGCTGCATTCATTATTTCTGCTTTTCTGCATTTGTGTGCTATGTTTCTGTGACCTAATGTGTGGTCAATTTTTGTGAATGTGAGCCATGTGGTGCTGAGAAGAAGGTGTATTCCTTTTTATCCCGATTTATTTTTCTCCATATGTCTATTAATTCTAATTTTTCTATGATTTCATTCACTTCTTTTACCTCTTTCTTATTTATTTTTTGATTTGATTTATCTAAATTTGATAATGGTTGGTTTAAGTCTCCCACTAATATGGTTTTACTGTCTATTTCTTCCTTCAATTCTCCTAGTTTCTCCATTAGAAATTTGGGTGCTATATTATTTGGTACATACATGTTGATTAATGATATTTCCTCATTGTCTAAAGTCCCTTTTAACAAAATATAATGACCTTCCCTGTCCCTTTTGATCAGGTCTATTTTTGCTTTGGCTTTATCAGATATCATGATTACCACTCCTGCCTTCTTTCTGTCAGTTGAGGCCCAGAAGGTCTTACTCCATCCTTTGATTCTGACCTTGTGGGTGTCAACCTGCCTCATGTGTGTTTCTTGAAGACAACATATGGTAGGGTTTTGGATTCTAATCCATTCTGCTATTCGTCTACATTTTATGGGTGAGTTCATCCCATTCACGTTCAAAGTTATGATTGTCATTTGTGGACTCCCTGGCATTTTGATATCCTTCCCTAATTCTAACCTTTTCTTCTTCGGCTCTTCTTTTTAGTCCTGTGATTTACTTTGAATCAGCCCCCCTTGTCCCCTCCCTTGATGTTTCCCTTTTTAGTCCCTCCCTTTTTGTTCCCTCCCCTTACCCCCTCTCTTTCCCTCCCTTTTTGTTTTCCCTCTCCCTCTCCCCCTCCTTGGTTTTCCCTTCTCCCTACCCTTGTTGGGTAAGATAGAATTCAAGATGCCAATGGATCTGGATGTTTTTCCCTCTCAGAGTTGATTTCCCTGAGATTAAGGTTTAAGTAAAAAACCCTTTCTTCCTCTCCTTCTTATAGGAGTTTTCTTCCCCTCACCTTCCCATGTGAATCTTTGTGTGAGAAAGATTATTCTATTTGGTCTTTCTTTACCCCCTATTTATACGTTACATTTTCCCCACATGTTAGTATAAATAGATTGATAGAAATGTAGTCCTTATAGAAGAGAGTTTGAATAAAAGAAGAAGATAACATTTTTCTCCTTTCCCCTTTCCTTAATATTTACCTTTTCAGGTATTCCTTGCTCTTTGTTTTTCAGTATCAAACTTTCCACAGAGCTCTGGTCTTTTCTTTGCAAAAAGTTGGAAGTCTTCTATTTTGTTGAATGCCCATACTTTCCCTTGGAAGTATATAGTCAGTTTTGCAGGGTAGCTGATTCTTGGTTGAAGACCCAGCTCTCTTGCCTTTCTGAAGATCATGTTCCATGCCTTACGATCATTCAGAGTAGAACTTGCAAGGTCTTGTGTGACCCTGATTGGCATTCCTTTATATCTAAATTGTCTTTTTCTGGCTTCCTGTAGGATTTTTTCTTTTGTTTGATAGCTTTGGAATTTGCAATTACATTCCTGGGAGTTGTCTTTTGGGGATTTAGTGTAAAAGGTGTTCTGTGAGCTCTGTCAGTGGCTGTATTACCCCCTTGTTCTAGAATCTCCGGGCAATTTTCTTTGATTATATCTTGTATCACGATGTCGAGTTTGGTGTTTATTTCTGGCTTTTCTGGAAGCCCAATTATTCTTAAATTATCTCTTCTCCCTCTATTTTCCAGATCTGTCACCTTGTCAGTGAGAGATTTTATGTTCTCTTCTAATTTCTTGGTTTTTTGGCTTTGCTTTATTAATTCTTGCTCTTTTACACGATCATTGTCTTCCAGTTGCCTGATTCTGGCCTTTAAAGCCTGGTTTTCCTTTTCAGTTTGGTCATACCTGTTTTGTAGATGTGTGAATTTCTTTTGTATTATTTCCTACTTTTCCTCCCAGAAGGCTTCCATCTTTTTGGTAATTTCTGATTCAAATTCTTCATGGGTTTGTGGAGAGTTTCCATTTCCTTTGGAAGGTTTCAGAGCATTTTCTTGTGTATCGTCTTCTATCTCCTCTGTATTTTGTATTTTGGCTCCATAGAATGTGTCCAAAGTCGCCCCTTTCTTCTTATTTTTCTTGGGATTTGGGGGCTTCTGTGCTTCTGTGGAGTTTGCCATCTCTGAATGGGGAGGATTAGCTTTTCTTATCTCTGTCTGGTGTTCAGAGGTTTTAGTCCTGGGCAGATTGTCCGTTCTATGAGCTTTCCCTGGGTTGAACCGAGTATGTCTTAAGGCAGTGACTTTCACTGGAACTGGAATGGAAGGATCCGGCCAGGGAGTATACTCTCCCTCGGCTCTCTCTCTTTCCCTGTTGTCTGGGTGCCCCCTCAACTGGGTCAGGTTGCTTTCCGGAAGTTGCCTTCAGAATAGCTGACCATGAGGCTGTCTTGCCAGCCCTGAGGGTTACTATTGTTTCAAATGACCCTGTTCTCTGAGGGGGGAGGGACTGCGGCTTCCCGGAGCTCTGAGGGCAGTGACTTTCACTGAGATTCGGATAGAAGGATCCTGCCAGGGTGTTACACTCTCCCCCGGCTCTCTCTGTTTCCCTGATGATTGGGTGCCCCCTCGACTGGGTCGGGTTGCTTTCTGGAAGTTGCCTTCAGAATAGCTCACCGTGAGGCTATTTTGTCGGCCCTGAGGGTTGCTGTTGTTCCAGAGGACCCTGCTCTCTGCTGCGGGGGATTGGCCGGGGCTTCCCGAAGCTCCGAGGGCAGTGACTTTCACTGAGACTTGGATAGCAGGATCCAGCTGGTGAGGCTGTCTTGCTGGCCCTGAGGGTTACTGTTGTTTCCAACGACCCTGCTCTCTGAGGGGGGAGGGGCCGCGGCTTCCCGGAGCTCAGAGGGCAATGACTTTCACTGGAACTCCAATGGAAGGATCAGGCCAGGGGGTACAATCTCGGGTCTAAGTTTCCCTCTGTAGCCTTGGACTCGGCGCTCCTACCCCTTAGGTCCGAGTGTTCTCGGGTTCTGGCTTTTGAGGGGGGCTGTACCTTTTGATACAGGTCCAGGTCCAGGAGGAGGATTCCCAGGGTCTATGCTGTTGATCATTTTGAATTTTGGTGCCCTAGGAGCCTATAGTTTGAGATTGGTCAGGAAGGGTTTCTGGAGATCTGAACTTTAGCTTTCTCTAAGCCGCCAACTTGACCGGAAGTTCTGATATATTTCTATAAGTCACAGCCTGAGCTTACAAATTCCCTTCATGAATATACTAGGAAAACATAAATGTTTTCTATAGTCAGATTCAGAGGTAACTCCAAAACAAGTGATTCTTTTTTTCTAAAAATATCATAAACAGTTGAAAAGAGCTGTGCAACTATGGGAAATGCTAAAAGAACAAGAAGATATATAGGAAATTGTCATGGAGTGGATTGAGAAAAAAAGCAAAGAAAAGAGAGCGGAAAAGAATTGACTGGAGGGGGAAAGTTCAGCCAAAATGTAGAATAGGGGAAAGGAATTACATTCTTTTCCAAGGAAGAGAGGGGGAACCTTTAAAATAGACATTCATTTTAACTGTTTAATAATAAATTATATAAATAAATAAATGTATGTTCCCTAGGGATAAAGAAAAGAGAAACAAGCTTTCTCCTCACTGTTCTATTAGCATGCAGCCAACAAAAATGGAGTAGAAAGAGTATTACACATGGGTATGGGTAAAAATAAAACAACTGAGTTAAGTTCCACCTCTGATATGTATATATATATATATATATATATATAAACACATACATGCATAAATGCATATGCCTATAAATACATATATATGGGCTAGTTGAGCTCTTGCTAACCCCTACACTTGTCTTGCTGATCCATCATAATAAAGATGTAAGATAGCATGACATATGATAAATTAAAATAACACTTTTGTATTTTTACCTATATGACTTTAAATCTCACTTCTGGAGAGGCCTGAAATCCTGCATTTAAAGTTACAAAGATATTATATCCTAAGGTCAAAAAACACCAGCCCAAGTGATATGCTTTTAAATTAGTTTCAGTTAATAGGTCACACTAAATGATTGTCTTTTTACAAATAATCACTGCCCTATGAGATTTCAGAACCATTCTTTTGAGATCATAATGATCTCAAAAGAATCTCTTTAAAGCAGCAATGAAAAGGACCTATTAGAGTTTTTCTCTCATAATAAAATTTTACTTTCTTGGGGCAATCATTTGAAAAAGGAATTGAGAATTGGAAAACTGTCTCCTGTTTTCTAAGCTAATTACATGAGCAAGTAATTATCAGTGATAATCTAAGATAATGTCAGCAGGAGTTCTGAACCAGGGGTTCTTCAATTTTTTATTATTTTGATAATTGCATTTCAAAATTATGAGTTTCCTTCTTACTATTATTTATTTTATCTTATTAATTTAAAAACATTCTGAGAAGGATTTTATAGATTTCATCAGACTGCTAATAAAAAAATCTATCACATTCACAAAAAGGTTAAGAACCCCTCTACTAAAGGGGGGGGGAAGGGTTTTCTTTTGAAAGTCTGAAGTCACAGATGTAAGAACCAAGAAAGCATATTTATTTTGCTATTTACTTACATTATCTTCTATTTCATAAATCAGTATTGGTGCTGTACAAATATATGTGTGTATGTGTAGGGAGATTGTGTATGTTGCCCATGCTGATTTTTTTTTAAACCCCTACCTTCTATCTTGGAGTCAATACTGTGTATTGGCTCCAAGGCAGAAGAGTGGTAAGAGCTAGGCAATGGGGGTCAAGTGACTTGCCCAGGGGCACACAGCTGGGAAGTGTCTGAGACCAGATTTGAACCTAGGATCTCTCGTCTCTAGGCCTGGATCTCAATTCACTGAGCCACCCAGCTGCCCCCTCCTATGCTGATTTTGTATGTTCACATGGATCTATTCCGATCTGGTTCCCAGAGAGAAATCTCTAGTTTCCTCCACCCACCTTCTCTTAGACAGACTTTTGATTCTTCTTAGGTGAGGAAGCAGGAGGCTAAGGTCAGAGGCTGATAATTTGTCTCTTCTCAGAGAGAGGTGGGATATTAGAATAGAATAATATCTATTTATTTATTTATAAGATTTATATTATTATTTACAATATTATTTATTTAGGAGGTGATGGCCTCCTAAATGCTATTGGTTGAGGACAAATATTTTTTAGATTCATAAACTATAATCTCCTGAGCCATTCCTCAATTAATGAATAACCCCTCAATTTGCAATTCTCTCCCACCACTAAAAGAGCTTCTATAAATATTTTTGTAGTTATGGATCCTTTTCCTTTTTGTTTTTATCTTTTTGGGATATAAACTTAGCAAATTGCTAGATCAAAGGGTATGTACTGTTTCATAGCCCTTTGGGCATAAGTCCAAATTGCTCTCCAGAATGGTTGAATCATTTTGAAACTCCCTCAATAATGCATTATCATTACAATTTTCCCACATCTCCAAGTTTTGTCATTTTCCATTTGTCATAATAGTCAACTGATAAGTGTGAAAAGATTTATCCGTCTTTTTGTTTCTATTTATATTTCCAGTACAATACCTTAGGGAAATTCTGTAAGTATTTTATAAATGCTTATTGACTTGTAGTCAATTTGAAAAATATCAATAGATAAACAAGGAAAATATACCATACTCAAAGGAATCAGTGATAAGATTGTCAAAATACCTGCTAGACAGTTGATGATTTGGGACTAGAGCTCAAATAAGAGATTGGAGAAGAGCTTAGAGGACAAAATCTTGAGGTACAATCCATAGTTGGGGTTCATGACATGGATGATGATCCAATAAGAGATGGAGGATGTGTGGTCATTTAGGTTATCTACTAGCAGATGATGATAAACAGTGTCAAATGTTACAGAGAGGTCAAAAGGGAAAAGAATTGAGAAAAGTCTTGTTAGATGTGGCATTTAATAGATCTTGGGTAACATTAAAGGAAGCAGTTGAAAGTTGAAGTAGGTAATCAGAGTACTGAGGGTTTAAAAGCTCGTGAGAGAAGAAGTGGAAGGATCAGTCTGACAAGGACAATCACAATTTTCAGAGAATGACCAGGTTAGAAAATGGAGAATTTCCAGGTCTATGAATTGAAATTGTTGTACACCTAGAAACGTATATTTCATTTAATAGTGATAACATTGCATTTCTTTGTTTTTAATCCAAAAATTGTATTTTAAAAAGGCAACAATTCAAGAAGACTAAAAAGAATATAAATAAAATAAGAGAGTACAGAATACAGAATATAAAATCCAACAAAATAGTTTTCTATGATTTAAACTTCAAAAACCATTTTTGTGCTTGATCTCCTCTTCTAAGTGAAAATGAAGATTCTTTCTTTAGTCCCTATTCATCTTGACAGGTTTCTAGATTCCTAGAGTCCATAAACATGATTTCCTCTTTTAATTGACCGAAAAACATTCAAGCTTTGCAGATAAAATGAAGTAGCTTGTACCTACTATGAGGTGTACTCAACCCCTGGAGAAACAGAACTCATTTCCTTAGGACTGATGTTTCAACTACGGCTTTGTTTTGGTTTTATATTGACCAAGAGACAGAAAATCAATGATCCAGTGTTGTAAATTTCCACTTCTGAAACATACTCTTGCTTTTCTTGCTACAAATGTGGCTCTATCTCCCATGCCTTCACTGCTGATAAATACTCAACCCTAATGAAACTGAGATCCAACTTAATTTATGAATCCACAGAGCAGAAATGTCCTAATGTTCCTAAGAAAATTTTTTTCCAGGTGGTTTGTTAATAATCCAAGCAAGCACAATACTTTTTATTATGGAGAATCTCCTGCAATATAATAATTCTTCTATTTCATGTTTGTAAGTTAAAAATAGAATTATAATATTGTAATAGTTTGGTGTTTTGCTATTTCTGAACTACCACCATTATTTGTTAGAAAAAAGAAAAACCATCAAGATCAAAAGAAATAAACTGCCTACTCTAGGCTGACTTCATTTTCAAATTGTGTGAATCTCTCCAGAAGAAAAGAAAATTGTAGTATGCTTTTTTAATATTCTGAATGAATTGCAGTGCAGCCATAACAAAGAATTATATCTCTGAAGTCCAGAGGGTTTGGGTTCAAATCCCAACTCTGACATAAGTAGGAAATTTGGTAGGAAAGTCACCTTCAGGACTTAGGGGGGCAGGAGGCTGAAAGATGAGTTTGGAAATGGAGAGTGATGGGAGGGGTAGCTTGGATGTTAGGTATTAGGGAAGAAGGATCTCAGTTCTTGAGATCATCTGATAGCTTCCAAAGCAATCCAATTGGAAATTTTAAATGATTATTAAAGGACCTGTTGTTTGCAATACAACAGCAAAAAATTTTAAATGCCATGCAAAAGGAGCTTATCTTCTACCAGGGGAAACAACATTTGCACAAATAAATACATACAATACAATTTGAGAAGCCTATTCAAAAATATAAGACTAGGAATTACTTTCAGTAGCAGGTAGAAAATGAGCCCAATTTTTTAGGAATCTAGGGATACTAAAAAGCAGAGATGGTGAAGGAGTGCTTGCAAGAGTAGGGGACAAACTATGAAAAAACAGAAACAAGGTATGCAATGTTCTTTAAGGCAAATGTGCCAAACATGTGACTGTGTTTCTTGTAATATTCCTAAATGTAGCCAGAATAAGATTAAAATATAATTGGGAAACAATTAGTAAAATTAGTAGAAATAAAATATAATATATATGTGGTTAATTAATAGTTTTCTAAGTCAATAGACTGCCTGAAAAGATCTTCATGTATCATTTAGCAGCCTGTTCCTATTTAAGTATAGTAACATTGTTTTAAGAAGTGTAAAAAGTAGGCTAGTAGGTAGATAAAGTGTGTGAAGGGATTTAAATTGAAATCATCTTGACATTGAAAATTTAACAATTAGCTCTTGTTTTGCCTCCTATGAGCTAAGTGCAGCACATTTATATAGGAAATCCAGTAGACGCTGTCTGTTGGGCTATTGGTTCCATAAACCTGAAATTCAGGAAAGATAGCAGGAATCGATCTATAGATCTAGGCACGGTCATTTATATGCTAGCCAAATCCAAGGGCACCAACAAGGTTGCAAAGGAAGAGAACATGTAGGGGCAAAAGAGAATGGATATTCTTGGGAGACCCTGGCTAGGAGGAAGGTCAGAAGAACCAGAGAACAAGAAGCAGACAGGTATGAGAAGTGAAGAACTGTGTCTGCAAATATAATGGAGAAGAGTAGACCCAGGAAAAGAAAGCAATCATCAATTTCAAATGTTGCAGTGAAATCAAGGCAAAGGAGAAATGAGAAAAAGTCATCATGTTTAGCAATTAAGAGAAGTCCAGTATTCTTGGAGAGAGCAATTTCAGTTGAGTGATAAGATCAGAATCAATATTTTAAGTGCTTGAGGAGTGAGTGGGAGGGGATGAGATGAAGACAAGTATAAAAGGCTTTTTCTGGAAATTTGGCTATTAAACCAGAGATATATAGGCTAATTTAAAATAATTATTTACTAATAATTAGTTTATCTCATTAAAAATAAGTATCCTTTCTAATTAGGTATTATAAACTATTAGTGTCTAATCTAGAATAAGGCTATGAAAAGAGAAGTTAATACATTTCTAAATCCTCCTGACTCTCCTGTTTGGCACAACTATCCTTCTCTACTGGTCAACTCAGTCCCACTATTGGGAGATGTAGCTACGTACTATCTCACCAACAACTTAAGTGGAAGTTCAGTGGAGAGAAAAGGAAGGAGTAGCTAGATGGTGCAGTGGAGATAGCACCTCCCATAGAGTCAGGAAGATTCATCTTCCTGAGTCTGAATCTAGTCTCAGTAACTTACTAATTGTGTGACCCTGGGAAAGTCACCTCACCCTGTTTGCCTCAGTTTCTTCACATGTAAAATCAGCTAGAGAATGAACTCAAATGGGATCACAAAGAGTCAGACACACAAAAATAACTGAAAGCAAAAGCAACCAAAAAAAAAAACTCATCTTGATGGTGTCATCCAATGTCTATTCCAGTATAGGTGTCCTTATCCCCTTCCCAACCTACTTTGTGTAAGCTCAATCAAAGGAATGGAAAGGTCCTGGAGACACTACAGAGGTTTTTCATAGCAAGTCCCAAGCTTTCCTTCCACTGTTTAGGGAGGTTAGCAGGGCATGAGTCCTAATAGGCAAGTTGATAGAAGGTAAAACACTCAGTGAAATCCAGGAGTAGGAGGCAGAACAACCCCACACTTTCCCTTCTTTTTTTGCATTGGTATCTAGATGTGCCCAACAGAAAGGCATAGGAAATTAGGGAACACCTCCCACCCCAATGTAATACTAGTTGTATGTGATTCTGGAAAAGTCACTTAATCACTGCCTGATTTTTCACATCTGTAGAATGAGAGCCTAGAATTGATAGCCTTTAAGTCCTCTTTCAGTTCTGTCTATAATTCTATGATCCTTTGATTCTCACTCCTGCCCTAAGATCATGGCAACTAATCATATTCTTTCCTTGCAAACAGGAGAAAAAATGAAAAAAGATCCGATTTTATATTCTTGGACTTAAAGATCACTGCAGATAGCAACTGTCATCATGAAATCAAGACACTTGCTCCTTAGAAGGAAATTTATAGACAACATTCTAAAAAATAATAATATTGGGGGCAGCTGGGTGGCTCAGTAGATTGAGAGACAGGCTTAGAGATGGGAGGTCCTAGGTTCAAATCTGGCCTCAGACACTTTCCAGCTGTGTGACCCTGGGCAAGTCACTTGACCCCCATTGCATAGCTCTTACCACTCTTCTGCCTTGGAGCCAATACACAGCATTGACTCTAAGAGGGAAGGTAAGGGTTTAAAATAAATAAATAAATAAATAAACAAACAAATAAATAAATAAATAAATGAATAAATAAATAAATAAATGAATGAATGAATGAATAAATGAACAAGTAAATAAAAATAAATAAATAAATAAACAGACAGACAGATAGATGGATAAATGAATAAAAATAATAATATTGCTAAATTGCTAAAAATTATTGCTAATAAAGGTCCATAGAATCAAAGTCATGGCTTTTCCAGTAACAACATATGGCTGTGAGACTTGGACTATCAGGAAAGCAGAGCACCCCAGAATCAATACTTTCGAAATATGGTGCCAGAGAAGACTTTTGAGGGTCCTGTGGTCAGCGAAGAGATCAGATAGGTCAACACTTAAATTAATTGGCAATTCATTTAAAGGACAAATACTCAAACTTAAACATTTTGGTCATATGATGAGAAGATAAGATTCATTGAAAAATATCCTAATGTTAGGAAAAGATTTAAGGCAAAATAGAGAAGGGAATAGCAGAGGATTCATGGAAGCTATGAACATGAGCTGAACAAGCAGAGGGATAGTGGAGCATAGAATCTGGAATGCTATGGTCCCCTGGGTCATGAAGAGTCAGACATGACTGAACAAAGGAACAACAACCTTGTTCCCATGTCTTGGCTTAAGTGAGATATGACAAGAATTTGGTAAGGAACCAAGAGAAGAGATGCTCAGGAATCTCATAAACCCCTAATTATGAATGATGGGAATGGCATTAGTATTCTTAGTGTTTCCCTGATAGAGCTTCTTTCCCCTATAACTTGCTCTTCATTCCACCTTTCAATAGAAGTTAGCCTTCCATAAAAGGAGAAGAAAAAAAAAACCTATCCCTGGGACTTGATAGTCCTCAGCTTTTGGGACACAACTTCCTGGTCACCTGAAGACATAAAAAGTCCCAGCCAATGGAAATAAGTACTCTGACTTCCTCTTCATATCCTACCCTGATTACTAGATTCATTTCCATATGGGGATGAGGGGAATTAAGGAAGAGAAACAGAGAAACACTGTATCCTGGTTGCATATCCTTTGTTTGGTTAGGGCAAAGTAAACCTCTTTTTGTTAATTGTTCAATGATTTGAAAGTGCCTCATTTAGTTCCAACATTGAACCTGAGCTAATAGAGAATTGTTGTTAGAGCTATGTGCAACTCATATATTTTCTTTTTATATTCTATTTGTTTATTCCTGTAATAATAAAATGATTATGAGTATGCTTACACATTTATAGAATATTAGGATCTTACAAAATTATATGTATCTATTAACTGATATCTAATCCTGTGAGATAGATGTTACCATCATCCTCTGTTAGAGAGATGAAATTACTTGTATAGGGTCACACAATTATCCCAAGTTTGAAGCAACATTCAAAATTATATTTCCTAAATACTATTGTAGCATCCTATCTATACTATACTATACCATCTCTCTGAAATGAAGGCTACAATTTTTAAAAATGCTAATAAAGTCATTAAGACATAGTACGTAAGAAAGGAAAGATTAAAGAGCTCTAACAACACAGATAATTAAGACTGGGGGATATTTCACTAAAATGGTTTAATTCGCTATATTTGGCAGAAACAGTAAGAGGTAATTTGCTACCACCTATTAAAAAAATTAAAATGTTTAGTGAAACTAACCAAAGAACTGCTTTTGAGAAGTTTCCTTATGGACATCTTATAAGTCTTTGAGATACATTAATTTTTAAATTAAAAAAGAGTTATGAGTAGACATCATTAATTCCATAAAAATGTCTTAAAAATGTGACTTTGCAAGTTAGAATTTACTAATACAAAATGGTGTAAGGATTAATCTTGAATACATAATATGGGGTGCTCTGCCAACTTCCTATCTCTCTGCAATCTAACAGGCAAAAGCATTTGTTCTAAAACATTTTCAATAAAATTAGCATCCATTCATTTCCACCAAATGTGGGAATAACAACATGGTTTTGATATGATGTAATCATCAGAATAGCCCTTTCAAAATGTTAATTTGACTCACAATAGCAACTAAATTTTTAGCAGATTTAAAAAGAAAGAACATTCACTTCTTGGCTTTACCAGCTCTAGCAAATAACATAATCAGTATATATTATGAAATTTAAACATATGAATATTTTCACTTGTAAGCATGTTAGTTATTTCATTTGTGTAATCATACATTGGGGGGGGCAAATAAAAACCAAGATAAAAACACCATTTTTAGATTAGAGCAGAATTCTTTAAATAGGATCTTTGTATCCAAATATTTTAATTTTAACACTCAAACTTCACATAACCTCATTTTTACTTAGCTCTGGACATTAATTATTTTTCCATGATAAATATATAGGAGGGTTTAGACAGGAGTTGTATAGGATGAACAATTAACATCAGATCAATAGTGTTTATGCCTAAATCTGTGAGATCACTGATTCACTGGGATACTTCAGTTAAAAATTTTGTGCCATGTTCATATTTCTGCCATAGTCTGTCTATAATACGTGCTCCAATTATAGGCTGATCCTTTTCTTTAAGGAGACTAAGTAAAGGAATTCAATGGATGTTTCTTCAAACTCCAGATTATTAAAGACAATGAAAGATTCCTGTAGGATACAGAAAAGAGATTTCAATGGGAAAGAGAGGGATCAGAGTTTAGAAAAGAGAGACTTGATGCAGTTAGGATGATGGAAAATGAATAGGGTTACATATTGAAGAGAGAGAAAGAAATGAAGTGTTGTAATTAAGAGTTTAACATAGATTTGAGACTCTTCTTTAAAAGTAACTATAGAAACTTCAAAGAAGCTTTGAAGAAACAAAACTACTGTCCTCCAAAGAATGATGTAATAGAGACAAATATACTATTTGTTGCCCCAATCACAGCAATAAAGAAGATTATTGTCTTTCTTGAGTCATGTACCCAAGACATAGCAGAGACCATTTAAGGAAGATGCAACTATCCACTTCTGGTGTTTTAAATGAACATAAATGACTTTTCCAAGAGGAATCTGAAAAGTATTGCCAAAGATTATGAAATCATAGGTAAGAAATTGAATTCCATAGCACCACAGTCTGTGTTTTCCTAATTGAAAACAAGGGAGGAAGAAGAGAAAAATTAATTGAGAAGCAAACTACAAAGGGCTAGGAATATGACATCCTGGGAGGAAAAGGAGCTAGGATAATGACCAAGAATAATCTACCCCATAAAACTATGTGTAATCCTTCAGGGACAAAAAGAGGATATTTAATTAAATAAAGGGCTTTAAAGTAATCCTAATGAAAAGACCCTAGCTAAATAGGAAATTTTAAACCCAAACATAAGACTCAAATGAAACATAAAAAGAGAAACAAGAAAGTATAATCATAGGAGACTCAAACAAGTTAAACTGTTTACATTCCTCTATGGAAAGATGACACATATTGCTCCTAAAACATTTATTATTGTGTGGGCAGTTAAAGATATCTATATAGAGAGAGGACATGAGTGTGAGTGGATTCTTTTCGGAAAATCTTCCCAAATAATTTGGGAAAGAAAAAGGAATGCATTGAGAGAGAAGGGAAGGGAAAGGTAGAATTAGAAAAATTTTCTGACATTAAAGAGGCTTGCAAGGAAGAGTCCATATAATAGAAGAAAAAGTAGGGAAGTGGGGGGCCCAAAGCAAGCAGTGTTTGAACATCACTATTATTGTAATTGCTTCAAACATGGGAGACTATATGTATGCCTGCAAGCATGTGTATGTGTGTATACAAAAACTCACTAGGACATAGAAATCTATATTACCCAACAGAGATATAAAATAGAAAGGTGATAAGAACTATAGTGAGGAAGATGATAAAAGGGAGGGTGAATTAAAGAAGGAAGTGATCAGAAACAAAACAGATTTTTGAAGACAGACAGGATAAAGAGAAAGGGAAGATTAAACAGAAGAAAATGGGTTGGAGGGAAATACTCAGCAATTATGATTGTGAATATAAAGGAGATGCATGAAATAGAAGTACATAGAATAGATTAGAAAAAAGTATTCAATAATATGTCGTTTACAAGAGACCCTCTTAAAACAGAAAGACAAACACAGAATTAAAATAAGGAATAGAGAAGAATCCATTGTTTCAACTAAAGTTAAAAAAATAGGGATAGCAATCATGATCTTAGACAATGCAAAAGCAAAAGATGGCTTTATTAAAAGAGATAATCATGAAAACTATATCTTGCTAAAAGATGCAATAGATGATTTTTGATAGCAAACATGTTATAGCAAGTTTCTATGATAAAGGTTGATTGCTTTTTATTTTTTTATTTTATTTATTTTTTATTTGAATTAATTTATTAAGTCAATTTAGAACATTATTCCTTGATTACAAGAATCACATTATTTCCCTCCCTCCCCTCCATCCAACCTTTCTGCAGCCAACATGCAATTTCATTGGGTATTACATGTGTCCTTGAGTAGAACCTATTTCCAAGTTGTTGATCTTTGCAATAGGATGTTCATTTAGAGTCCACATCCCCAACCATATCCCCTCAACACATGTATTCAAGCATATGTTTTTCTTCTGTGTTTCTACTCCCACAGTTTTTCCTCTGAATGTGGACAGTTATTTTTCTCATAGATTCCTTCAAGTGGTTCAGGATCATTGCATTGCCACTAATGGAGAAGTCCATTACATTAGATTGTACCAAAGTGTATCAGTCTCTGTGTACAATGTTTTCCTGGTTCCATTCCTCTCGCTCTGCATCAATTCTTGGAAGTTGTTCCAATTCCCATGGAATTCCTCCACTTTATTATTCCATTCAGCACAATAGTATTCCATCACCAACATATACCATGATTTGTTCAGTCATTCCCCAATCGAAGGGCATCCCCTCATTTTCCAATTTTTTGCCACCACAAAGAGCACAACTATAAATATTCTTGTACATGTTTTTTTTTTTCCTTATTACCTCTTTGGGGTTCAAATCCAGCAGTGCTATGGCTGGATCAAAGGGCAGACAGTCTTTTAGAACCATTTGGGCATAGTTCCAAATTGCCCTCCAGAATGGTTAGATCAATTCACAACTCCACCAGCAATGAATTTATGTCCCAACTTTGCCACATCCCCTCCAGAATTCATTACTTTCTTTTGCTGACATGTTAGCTAATCTGCTAGGTGTGAGGTGATACCTCAGAGTTCTTTTGTTTTGCATTTCTCTGATTATAAGAGATTTAGAACACTTTTTCATGTGCTTATTTAATAGTTTTGAATTCTTTAACTGAAAATTGCCTATTCATGTCCCTTGCCCAATTATCAATTGGAGAATGGCTTGATTTTTTTGTACAATTGATTTAGTTCTTCATAAATTTGAGTAATTAGACCTTTGTCAGAGGTTTTTGTGATAAAGATTGTTTCCCAATTGGTTGCTTCCCTTCTAATTTTGGATGCATTCGTTTTGTCTGTACAAAAACTTTTTAATTTGATATAATAAGAAATATTGATTTTACATTTTGTGATTTTTTTCTAGCTCTTGCTTGGTTTTAAAATCTTTCCTTTCCCAAAGATCTGACATGTATACTATTCTGTATTCACCTAATTTGCTTATAGTTTCTTTCTTTATATTCAGGTCACTTACCCGTTCTAAATTTATCTTGGTGTAGAGTGTGAGATGTTGATCCAAACCTAATCTATCCCATACTGTCTTCCAAATTTCCCAGCAGTTTTTGTCAAATTGTGGATTTTGGTCCCCAAAACTGGGATCTCTGGGCTTATCATAGACTGTCTTGCTGAGGTTACTTACTCCAAGCCTATTGCACTGATCCTCCTTTCTGTCTCTTAGCCAGTACCAAATTGTTTTCATGACCACTGCTTTATAGTATAGTTCGAGATCTGGGAGTGCAAGTCCTCCTTCCTTTGCATTTTTTTTTCAAGATTTCCCTAGATATCCTTGATCTTTTGTTCTTCCAAATGAAATTTGTTAAGATTTTTTTTTAATTCAGTAAAATAGTTTTTTGGTAGATCAATGGGTATGGCACTGAGTAAGTAAATTAATTTGGGTAGGATAGCCATTTTTATTGTTAGCTCATCCTACCCATGAGCAATCAATGTTTTTCCAATTGTTTAGATCTAGTTTTAATTGTGTGGAGAGTGTTTTGTAGTTGTGTTCATATAGTTCCTGTGCTTGTCTTGGGAGATAGTTTCCTAAGTATTTTATTTTGTCTAGGGTGATTTTAAATGGAATTTCTCTTTCTAATTCTTGTTGCTGTGATGTGTTGGAGATATATAGAAATGCTGATGACTTATGTCGGTTTATTTTGTATCCTGCAAATTTGCTAAAGTTGTTGATTTTTTCGACTAGCTTTTTGGTTGATTTTCTAGAATTCTTTAAGTAGACCATCATATCATCTGCAAAGAGGGATAGCTTGGTCTGCCCATTGCCTATTTTAATACATTCATTTTCTTTTTCTTCTCTAATCACTCAGCTAGTGTTTCTAGTACAATGTCAAATAATAAAAGTGATAATGGACATCCTTGTTTCACTCCTGATCTTATTGGGAAGACATCTGATTTATCCTCATTGCGGATGATGCTTGCTGATGATTTTAGATATATATTGTTTATTATAGGAAAGGCTCTTCTATTCCTATACTTTCCAGTATTTTCAATAGGAATGAGTGTTGTATTTTAGCAAAGGCTTTTTCTGCATCTATTGAGATAATCATGTGATTTTTGTCAGTTTTCTTGTTAATATGGTCAATTATGTGGATGGTTTTCCTAATATTGAACCATCCTTGTATTCCTGGTATGAATCCTACCTGGTCATAGTGAATAACCCTTGTGATGACTTGCTGGAGTCTTTTTGCTAGTATCCTATTTAAGATTTTTGCATCTATATTCATTAAGGAGATTGGTCTATAGTTTTCTTTCTCTGTTTTTGATCTGCCTGGCTTTGGAATCAGTACCATATTTGTGTCATAAAAGGAATTTGTTAGAACTCCTTCTTGGCCTATTCTGTCAAATAGTTTGTTTAATATTGGGATTAGTTTTTCTTTGAATGTTTGATAGAATTCATTTGTGAATCCATCTGGACCTGGGGATTTTTTCTCAGGGAGTTCTTTGATGGCTTGTTCAATTTCTTTTTCTGATATAGGGTTGTTTAGGTAATTTATTTCTTCCTCTGTTAGTCTAGGCAATTTGCATTTTTGTAAATATTCATCCACATCACCTAGATTGTCATATTTGTTGCCATATAATTGGGCATAATAGTTTTTAATGATTGCCTTAATTTCCTCTTCATTAGAGGTGAGGTCTCCCTTTTCATCTTGGATACTATCAATTTGGTTTTCTTCTTTCCTTTTTTTTAATTAGACTGACCAGTACTTTGTCTATTTTATTTGTTTTTTTCAAAGTACCAGCTTCTAGTCTTATTTATTAAATCAATAGTTATTTGACTTTCAATTTTATTAATTTCTCCTTTGATTTTTTGGATCTCTAATTTAGTCTTCATCTGAGGATTTTTAATTTGTTCACTTCCTAGTTTTTTAATTTCCATGCTCAATTCGTTGATCTCTGCCCCCCTAATTTGTTAATATATGAATTCAAGGATATAAATTTCCCCCTGAGTACTGCTTTGGCTGCATCCCATAGATTTTGAAAGGATGTCTTATCATTATCATTTTCTTCAATGAAATTATTAATTGTTTCTATGATTTGTTCTTTGACTAACCAGTTTTGGAGGATCGTATTGTTTAATTTCCAATTAATTTTTATTTACCTCTCCATGTACCTATACTAATTAATATTTTCATTGCATTGTGATCTGACAAGGTTGCATTTATTATTCTGCTCTTTTACACTTGTTTTCAATGTTTTAATGCCCTAATACATGGTCATTTTTATGAATGCACCATGTGCTGCTGAAAAGAAGACATATTCCTTTTTGTACCTATTTATTTTTCTCCACATATCTACTAACTCTAATTTTTCTAAGATATCATTCACTTCTCTTAACATCTTATTTATTTTTTGGTTTCATTTATCTAGTTTGGATAGAGGAAGATTCAAGTCTCCAACTAGTATAGTTTTTCTATCTATTTCATCCTTGAGTGCCACTATTTCTCCTTTAGAAATTTGTATGCTATGCCATTTGGTGAATACATGTTGAGTACTGATATTTCCTCATTGTCTATACTGCCTTTTATCATGATGTAATTACCTTCCCTATCTCTTTTAACTAGATTTATGTTTTCTTTGGCTTTGTCAGATATCATAATTGCGACTCCTACCTTCTTTTTCTCCTTTGATGCCCAATAGATTTGGTTCTATCCTCCTACTTTCACCATATTCATATCTACCTTCCTCATGTGTGTTTCTTGTAGACAGCATATGATAGGGTTTGGGATTCTAAACCACTCTGCTATTCTCTTGCGTTTTGTGGGTAAGTTCATTCCACTCATATTCAGTTATGATTACCAGCTTTGTATTTCCCAGCATTTTGATTTCTACTCCTAGTCCTGCCTTTTTCTTCTTTCACTATTTCCTTCTACACCAATGTTTATTATTAATCAGTCTCCCTAGTTCCTATCCTTATTTTACTTCCCTTTCTACCCCCTCCCTTCTTATTTCCCTCCTTATTTTCTTTGCAGTCTTTTTTAAAACTGCCCCCACCCTCTCACTCCCTTGTACTGGTTCCCTCCCCATCAGTCCATTTGTTATACTCCTACTCCCCTATAGGACACAAATCTTTTCTCTGCCCCATGAATTGGATTGTTCTTCCCTCTTTATGTCAATTTCAATGCACATAAGAGTTGAGCATTTCCTATCTCCAGCCTCTTTACCCTTACAGAGTATTGATGTTCTCCCCCCTCCCACCATGAGCTTCTTTGTGACATATAAATTTATCCTCATTTGTTTCTTTTCCCATTTCTTTTAGTATTAAGCTCTTTTTTTAGCTCTAGTTGTATATATATGTATGTATACACATGTATATGTATTTATGCATACATATTTGTCTTGTCATTTCATCCTATACAGTTTGTCACTGTTCCCTCTAAGAGTAATTCTTCTAGCTGCCCAGTTGAAAATAACAATTTTTAAGAGTTACCAATGACCTCTTTTCTTTAAGGGATACATATCATTTTAATTTATTGGTTCTCTTTAATAAAAGGTTTGTTTTTGTTTGTTTGTTTTGTTTTTCTTTTTCCCTCTTTTATTTTCTTTTTGATGATTCTCTTGAGTTCTGTGCTTGGGCGTCAAATTTTCTGTTCAGGTCTGGTCTTTTCTTTACAAATGCTTGGAATTCTTCTGTTTTGTTGACTGACCATACTTTCTCTTATAAGAATATAGTCAGTTTTGCTGGGTAGTTGATTCTTGGTTGTAGACCTAGTTCCTTTGTTTTCCATAATATCATATTCCTTGCCTTTCGGTCCTTCAGTGTGGACGCAGCCAGATCCTGTGTTATCCTCACTGTGGTTCCATGGTATCTAAATGACTTCTTGGCAGCTTGTAATATTTTTCCTTTGGTCTGATATTTCTTGAATTTGGCTATAGCATTCCTCGGTGTTATCAGTTGGGGATTAAGTACAGGAGATGATCTGTGGATTCTTTCAATCTCCACTTTTTCCTTCTTGTTCTCTAGAATATTGGGGCAGTTTTCTTGAATAATTTCTTTCAGTATTATGCTCAGGATTTTTCTTTTGTCATGGTCTTCTGGTAGACCAATGATTCTTAAGTTGTCTCTCCTGGAACGATTTTCTAAATCTTCTGTTTTGAGAATAAGGTGCTTCATATTTTCCTCAATTTTTTCATTCTTTTGCTTTTGTTTTATAGTGTCCTGCTTCCTTGTGAATTCACTTTCTTCTAGTTGTTGTATTCTGGATATCAAAGATTAGATTTCTTCCCTGGCTTTTTGGTCATCCTTTTATTTCTGATCTGATTTTCTTTGGAGGTAATCTTTCATTTTATTTACCTCCTCTCCCAACTCCTTTGCCTCATTTTCAAGCTGGTTGATTTTGGCTTTCAAGACACTGTTTTCTGTTTCCAGATGACTTATCTTGCTTTTTAAGTTCTTTTCCCAGTTGTCTTCAGCATCTCTTAATTGTGTTTGGAATTACATTTTTGAGTTCTTACAAAGCCTGTATCCAATGCACTGGGATTTCTGTTTTAATGCTTGATGATCCCTCCACCTCTTTTCCATTCGCTCTTTGTTCATTGCCTAATTTGAAGCTGTCAATTGTAATTTTTTTCTTTTTTTGTTCCTTGCTCATATTTACCCCTTCTTTACTCCCCGCAGTTATCTGTGCTCTTTCTCCTCTCATTTTTTTTTGGTTTTGGGGTTTTCTACCAGTCTCCCCTCTTGGAGCTTTCTCAGGAGATCACTTGGTGCAGTCTGTTGGAGAAGGGTATTTGAACTTAAGCATCCCTGTCCCTGGAGGCTTTTGATTGGATTCAAGTCCAGCAGTCTGTGGGGGAGGGGTGTTGGAGCTTGAACTTCCCTAACCTCTGATGACTTTTGATGGGTTCAGCTGGGCTGGATATGCTCTGAGGCCAAAACCTCTTGGAAGGCTGGAGCAATATGGAGGTTCTCCTCTACTGTGATCAGGCTTCCCTCTCTGTGCTCCATCTCCAGCTCTTTCCCTACTGCTTGTGCTCTATGCTCTGAGCCTGGTACAGCACTTCCCACAAGGCACACCTTCCAGGTTTCCACTGCCACTGAAGGTTTAGCGCTCCAAGTGGGGTGGGGGGAGGGAGTCATAGGACCTTCCCTCTGCCTTCCCCTTAAACCCAAGTGTTCTCAAATTCTGGCTTTTGGGGGGAATACCTTTTAAATTGAGTCCAGCAGGAGGTTTCCTTGGCTATGTCTTATTATTAGGTTTGATTTTCATTCCCCTAGAAGCATTTGGTTTGTAATTGTTAAGGAAGGGTATTCAGAGCTCTGAAGTTTTGCTGCCTCTACACCGCCATCTTGACTCCATCTCTCTAAAGGCTTGATTTCCAGGAATTGAGACACATTTTTAAAAATAAGACCCATTCTCTAATTGATAAATGCCCAAAGAATATGAAAAGGCAATATTCAAATGAAAGAGTCAAAGATATTTATAGTCACACAAAAATGCTTTAAAATACAAATTAGAACAACTCTGAGAAACCACCTCATATTTATCAGAAAAGACAAATGCTCAAGGAAAGGAGGAAAAATAGATACATTAATGGACTATTTATTGGTGGAATTGTGAACTGATTCAATTATTCTGGAGAACAATTTGGAAATGTGCCCAAAATAAAACTGTACATACTCTTTGACCCAGCAATATTACTATTATATCTGTACTACAAAGAGATCAAAGAAAAAATAAAAAGGATCTAGGTGTACAAAGATACTTACAACAGCTCTTTTTGTGGTGGCAAAGAAATGGAAATTGAAGAGATGTTCATGAATTGAGGAATAGACAAATGAGTTTGGACATGTGATTGGAATGGAGTACTATACTGTCATAGGAAATAAAGTGGATGTTATTTCAGGAAAAAATAACAGGGCAAGAATTATATGTACTCCAAAGCAATTGAGAACTAAGAGATCTTGTATATAGTAAAGGTGATAATTATCAAAGACATAGCTCCTCTGATCAATACTATGAATCCAAGATAATTCCAAAGGACACATGATGGAAAAATGCATGTACCTCTAGAGAGAGAACTTATAAGCTGGGAGTACAAATTGAATACAATGTTCTTACTTTCTTTATTGATCATTGCTTTCTGATGCAATATGGAAATATGTTTTTTCATGATTCCACATTTATAACTAAATGATATCTATTTATTTGCCTTTTCAGTAAACAAGAAATGGATGAAAAGGAGAGAATTGAGAACTCAAAATCTAAAATGAAAATAGTTATAAAAAATTTAAAAATTTAAGTTAAAATGAAATTTAAAAATTTTAACATGAATTGCAAATTAAGAACATGGCATCTGAGAACTGGACTTAGATTTCATGGTTGTGGTTTAAAAATAGAGTTGACAAATTCTCTGACACTGAGACATTTGTCAAAGGCTGAAAACATAAAAATAACAGTAATAATTATAACTAAATTATATTGTATTCATTAAGTGCTAGACAGTATGCTTTAAGTGCTTTATAATTGCTATCCTATTTGATCCTCACAACAAGAAAATGAGGCAAAAATTGAAAACTTGCCCAGAGTCACAAGGTTAGTGTCTGAAGATCTGAACTTAGTTCTTCCTGATTCCAGGCCTGACACTCTATAGGCTATATGACCTAACTGCCTCATATTTGTTAAGTGTCTTGCAAAGACAATACTCCAAATACCATCAATGAAGCTTTACAATAAAAAGAATGGAGGAAGGAGAAGACTACTTACCTTGAGTTTAATAATATAGAGAATAGCCACAAAGAAGAAAGAAGAAAAGGAACTGTGATATCCATGAATTTATAGGAGACAAAATCAAAGAAAGGAGTCAGAAGTAAAATGTCTATACACAAATGCCCAAATTTTAAGCAACAAACAAAAAGGAACTGGAGATCTACATGCAAGGAGTCACATTTTTTTCCAGAGGTAGCTCTCATATTTAATAGCATGTTTTACTGAATTAGAAAAAAAAAACATTACAAAGTTCATTTGAAAGAACAAAAGATCAAGGAAATCCAGGGGAATCATGAAAAAAAATGCAAAGGAAGGAGGACTTGCACTCCCAGATCTTGAACTATACTATAAAGCAGTGGTCATCAAAACAATTTGTTACTGGCTAACAGACAGAGAGGAGGACCAGTGGGATAGACTTGGGGTAAGTAACCTCAGCAAGACAGTCTATGATAAGCCCAGAGATCCCAGTTTTGGGGACCAAAATCCACTATTTGATAAAAACTGCTGGGAAATTGGAAGACAGTGTGGGAGAGACTAGGTTTGGATCAACATCTCACACTCTACACCAAGATACACTCAGAATGGGTAAATGAATAAAGAAGGAAATTATAAGCAAATTAGGTGAACACAGAATAGTATACATGTCAGATCTTTGGGAAAGGAAAGATTTTAAAACCAAGCAAGAGCTAGAAAAAAATCACAAAATGTAAAATCAATAATTTTGATTACATCAAATTAAAAAGGTTTTATACAAACAAAATGAATGCATCCAAAATTAGAAGGGAAGCAACCAATTGGGAAACAATCTTTATCACAAAAACCTCTGACAAAGGTCTAATTACTCAAATTTATGAAGAACTAAATCAATTGTACAAAAAATCAAGCCATTCTCCAATTGATAATTGGGCAAGGGACATGAATAGGCAATTTTCAGTTAAAGAATTCAAAACTATTAAATAAGCACATGAAAAAGTGTTCTAAATCTCTTATAATCAGAGAAATGCAAAACAAAAGAACTCTGAGGTATCACCTCACACCTAGCAGATTAGCTAACATGTCAGCAAAAGAAAGTAATGAATTCTGTAGGGGATGTGGCAAAGTTGGGACATTAATTCATTGCTGGTGGAGTTGTGAATTGATCCAACCATTCTGGAGGGCAATTTGGAACTATGCCCAAAAGGGTGCTAAAAGACTGTCTGCCCTTTGATCCAGCCATGGAACTGCTGGGTTTGTACCCCAAAGAGATAACAAGGGAAAAGTCATGTACAAGAATATTCATAGCTGTGCTCTTTGTGGTGGCAAAAAAACTGGAAAATGAGGGGATGCCCTTCGATTGGGGAATGGCTGAACAAATCATGGTATATGTTGGTGATGGAATACTATTGTGCTCTAAGGAATAATGAACTGGAGGAATTCCATGTGAACTGGAACACCCTCCAGGAATTGATGTAGAGTGAGAGGAACAGAACCAGGAAAACATTTTTCACAGAGACTGATACACTGTTGGTACAGTGATCCTGAACAATTTGAAGGAATCTATGAGAAAAATAACTATCCACATTCAGAGGAAAAACTGTGGGAGTAGAAACACAGAAGAAAAACAAATTCTTGAATACATGGGTCAAGGGGAAATGGTTAGGGATGTAGACTCTAAATGAACATCCTATTGCAAAGATCAACAACATGGAAATAGGTTTTGATCAAGGACACAAGTAAAACCCAATGAAATTGTGCATCGACTGTGGGATGGGTGGGTGGAAGGGAGGGAGGGAAATAATGTGATTTTTTGTAACCAAAGAATAATGTTCTAAATGGACTAAATAAGTTAATTGACAAATGCCAGAAACCAGAATGGGAGAAGTAAGATAGAATGTTGATGAAAGGAAAAACAGAAATCATATTGCAATTGTAATACAGAAATCCTGGACAAAAAGAAGAAATAGATGAGGAGTTTGGGAATCAAATCACAAGCCTAACATAGAGGAATAATGTAGTAAGAAAAGTGACTTCAATTATCTGATTGTCTAATGGAATTATCTCTGTAAAGTAGAGGAGCTAATAACATCTTTGATTTGTCTTAGTGATAATATCATCTTTCAAAAGGTTAGGTACTGACAAAGAGAAATTCTATTCTGGATTCAGTTCTTAATGATTCAGAAATTTGTTATTGGGATAGAAATGATAAGAATTTTGTGGAAAAGTGGCCAATCCATCCTAGAATTTGTGACAGAGAAGAAGTAGGAATCTGTGCACAATCTCACATGAACCTTAGATTTTGGGAAAGTAGGTTGGAAAATGTTCAGGACCTGGGAATTTCATTGGTATAAGGAAATCAATTCCCTGGACCAGAAACAGATGCAAAACTCTGCATCTTAAAAGATCATAGAATTACAGATCTAGAAATGACTTTAAAGACCTTTTAGTTCACTTCCATCATTTAACATATGAGGAAACTGAGTCTGAGGGAAATTAAGTGACTATGGACTTCTGAGAAGCTAAATAAGTTGCCCAGAATCATATAGTTAATATATGTCAGAGGCAGGACTTAAACTCATGTCTCACTGACTAATACCAGAATTTTAACCACTGTGGACACGACCTTCATGTTAGACACAGAAATGGTTTATTATATAACATTTATTATATCAATTTATTCAATCCATTATGTATTGGAGGGGTAAAAATAAGTCTAATTATTATCAGTCAAATTTTATCTCATCTCAATAATACATTAAAAATAACATGTAATATATAAAACTGCTTATTCAGTATGGATATCACCATTCTAATTTTACAAAAAACAAAATTGAGAATCAGAGAGATTACATGTGACCAGAAAACATACAAAGTCACTATATAAAATACATTCAATATTTTTCCCAAGGATTTTTTAAATTTTTTATTTTTTCCAGATTGCATATTTTCCCCTTCCTCATATCCCTCCCCAATAAGGCAGGTAATATGATATAGGTTTTACATATATCATCATATAATACATATTTCCCTGTTCATAATGTTGTGAAACAAGAGACATATTATTTATACTAGAGAAAAATTCATGGAGGAAATAAAGTAAAGAGTGATCTATTTCAATCTGCATTCAGATTCCATCAGTTTCTTCTATAGCAGGGGGTAGCTTTTTTTGTTATGGGTCCCTTGGAATTGTACTATATCCTTTCCTTGTTGATAACAGTTAAGTCATTCACAATTGATCATCATACATTATTGTTGTTACTGCATACATTGTTCTACTGGTTCTGTTCACTTCACTTTTCATCACTTCATATAAGTCTTTCTTTCTAGGTTTTTTGTGAACACCTTCTTTATAATTTCTTATGGCACAATAGTATTCCATTACAATCATATACCACATTTTGTTCAATCATTCCCCAATTGATGGACATCAAATTACCAAAGGATTTTGAAAATGTTATTTAATTTAATTTAAAATCTAATTTCAACCACACAGATTCATTTTTTAA
This sequence comes from Monodelphis domestica, assembly GCF_027887165.1. NCBI lineage: Eukaryota > Metazoa > Chordata > Mammalia > Didelphimorphia > Didelphidae > Monodelphis > Monodelphis domestica. Next base: position 245,514,784 of record NC_077232.1, read on the forward strand.
ATTCATTTCAGAATACTGGACTACTGCTCAAAGGAATACATTATGAGTTAAATTATAGATTAAAATTTATTTCAAAACTTATAAGTCTTGAAAATCAAGAGCCATCATATCAACACATAATCTGTGGAAAATTATAATAATTTTTTAATGAAGAGCATTATAGTCCTTCAATGTGAGAACCAATACATTGTTCATCCCAGCATCTAATACATTTTCATGTTAATTCACCAACATTTCTTCAGTTGTAGGCAATGTGACAAACATGCTGCTATCTACTAACAATAAAGTTAAAGAGGAGGTTGTATAATATAAAAGCACTGGATGTGGAGGCAGAAGACCTGGATTCAAATCTCAGTTCCCTTAAATACCAGTGTGATTCCCATCTATAAAATGAGAGAATTTGTTTAGATGCTTTTATACTGTCACTCTAGTCTTCCTCCTTTTTTCTAAAACACAGTAATGATGTGCAAGAGGTAGCTGGGATCCAGGAACTACTATTAATAGCTAGAGAGGAGCTACTAATAGGGCAGTTAGGCAGTAGCATTGCCATGAGAACTACCGTCATTTGTTTTGGGTACTTTAGTTTTCTCAAAAGCATAAAAAGAGAAAAAATTCTAAGGAGAAAGATTTTTTAAAATAGCCTATATAGTCAAACAAGGGGAAAAAAATTCTACAAGCTCTCCTGAATAAAAGAAATGCATTGAAAGAAAGGCATTTGCTTTTCTCTCAAAGGTTAAGATAGCAATAACAAAATAATGAATACCACATGAATTCCATCCTGCTTGCTCAATATCATGCAGTGACATGTCATCCAGGATCAACAAGTTTTGCCTTCATTCATCTACCAGATTCTTCTCTTAAAAGGACATAAAGCTGACATGAACAGAGAAGCACCTTATATAAGCAGCTTTTTCACAGCATTTAGAAATGTATTTATTTGCTAATAGACCCATAGACTTAGAAGCATCTTAGATCCAAATTCACCACTTTACAAATGAGGAAATTGAGACACAAAGACGTTAAGTGTCTTACCCAGGTCACATAGCTATAGGACGTTGTCCTTTTTTTGCATGAAAGGAGTTCACATCCACACTGAGGGCAAAACAAGGCAAACCTCATATCCAGAAATTCTTTCTTTGCTGTTGTTGTCTCTGGGCTATCTAGTTCTGTTTCTACCCACACACAGCAATATTTTCTTATGATCCTTTCTAAGTAGAGCAATTAGAACAAATTAGTTAGAATTACTAGCCAAAGTTGGAGAATAAGATCCTTTCTTGAAAGCTATTCCATTGATATGATATGAGTCAATTCTACATTTAAATGCCACTCAAAGCTGAAATCTGTAGCTTTGGACTAGATTCAGACAAGGGAATTGTCATATATCATGTTCCGTACTCATGCTCAACCAAGAGTTTTCCTTGAAAACATTCGAATTTGGCTTTTTTCTAGGTCTCCAAAAAATATAAAAGTCCTCAGGTTTACCCAAAGCATTCGGGCTTACTATATATCAGATGTAGGATAGGATTTATTTCACCCAATAGAAAACACAATGCACACAAAGGAATCACACATTTGAACCCCTGAACAGTAAAAACAACTATCCTTCCTTTGTCCAGCAAGCCTCCACTTTCTCTAGAGACCTATTAACCTATAGATTTATAGTGCTACTACTTTTACCTCTAGGAGAGAGAGAAGCAGACAGACAGACAGACAGAGAATTTATAACTGTCCCCAGTGACTTTATTCCTAAGGAACAATACAGATCCTGTATTCCCCTGGTTGAAACCGTAGAAGACACGAGAGTGTTTAGCAGAGGGTTGAACCCTTCCCTATACAATTTTCATAGTCCCAGTTTCAGCAATGGCTGTGATCCAAGTTTATCCTCTCCACATCATACTTTCATCTTTTGACTTCCTCAGTTCCTGCTTGGTCCTGGAAGTTCCTAACTTTATATGTAGAGATTAGCATTATTGAGGAACTTCTACTCTGTAACCAGGAGATTTGGACCTGACTTTTATCCATTTCTCCAGGAACCCTTCAATTACTCATTCAAAATTCTTTTATTCTTGCCTTCCATTGTCCTTGTAGCTTCTGATTTGGATCAGAAGTTCTCTAGTTTTGCCAGTGTATGTCTCTGACATGTCATGGCTCCTTGAAGGGACCCTACAGAGTTAACTTTACGCTTCAGGAAATTGAGTCTGAGATTCTGTGTGTAGCTGCCCTCTTCTCTGCATCTGTCCAACTATGATTTAGTATCTCTTATAAAGACCAAGTCCAAGGGCATAGCTCAGGCATAGGCTAGAAACACTTCAATAAATCATCATCTAATGTGATGTTGATGGAAATGTTTTCATCTTTTATTCAGACATCTCCAGTGTCTGCACTGAACCTTCACCACCCAGTTTGAATTGATGCCTCTAATTTAGAAAAGTCTAACATGTTTCTAGCATCCTTTCAAGTATTCAGTTATTTCATTCTAAATGCTCTCAAAATTAGTAGTTCTTAATTACAAAAAAACAGAACATCCAAAAGGCTATTGATTAAATATAAAAACCCTTATCTTCTGACAGAATCAATATGAAATATTGGTTCCAATGCAGGTTGAGTGATTTACCCAGGGTCACACAGCTAGGAACTAATTGTCTGAGCTCAAATTCAAACCCAGGACCTCCATCTTGATGCCTGACCCTCTATCCACTGAACCACCTAGCTGCCCCCTATTGTTTAAATTTAAACTTCAAAATAATTATATGATTTGTGAATAAAATGAACAGATCCATACCTCAGGGGTTAGGAGCACAGTGCTGTAAAACTAATAAATGGTGAGTTAAAAAAATAAAATATTTAGATGGAAAAACTGTTCAATGTAGGTTCAAAACTGTTCAGATACTTTTGTTAGAGGTAATCAAAAGTATCTTCAGTGACAAAGTGAAGCTCAAATGTGAACTTCCCTTCAGGGCCAGGTGCAAGGTCACTAAAGAGACTCTTATTATAAGCATAAAATATTTATTGAAATATATAAGAATAAATAAAGGATTTCTAATTCTCAGGGATTCTAAATCCACCCAAATAAACTCCCTGGTTCTGCAAGGAACCACTTCTCCTGTGTTTCACAGGCTACCCTAATCCTCCCTGATCTGACTAACCCAAATTCATACTATCTAAATAAAAACTACCACTATTACCCTTATAATTCTTAACTTCACCTTAAAATTATAAAGTAGCAAAGGCTAGCTGGATGAGTCTCAACAAGAATCAAATTAGGACTCTGAGACTTAGCAGACTCAGAGTCCAACCAATTACCAGGTTTTTCTTTAATCTTCTCAGAGTTAAATTAATCTATTTTAAAAAAAATAGTCACTAATGTTTCCCAAGTTGGGAACTTTTGAAAGATATCTCTACATTTCTAGCCTTTGTGCATTTTGCATAATTTTTGCAAACTTTATCTTTTAAAACTTAGTTTAACTTTAAAAATTGTTTATATGGTATTAAAAGATGAAATACATTGACATTATGTATTACTACTCATATCTTTTATGCATTTCTGAGTTTCTAATTTTTTTCTGTGTCATCTGCTGGTCTTCATGTGTCATCTGCTGCTCCCACAAAACTCCTCCCAAAATTCCTATTTAATTTCTTAAACCAACCTGTGATATATCAAAACTGCAATGGAGAAAGGATGCCTGTAAACTCCTTTAGGGTAGTGATCATCTCATTTTTTTTGTCTCTTTTATCCTCAGAGAACTGCACAATGACTGGCACAAAGTAAGTACCTTATAAATGTTTATTGACTGATATTGAGCATACTGAAATATTACAGGTACTTACTAAATGTTTATTAATTGGATCATTATCAGGAGTGCAAACAGATATGGCTTTGACCATCCCTCATGCCTGAAAAGCATTCCCTACTCTCTTCCATCTCACAGAACTCCTACCTTCCTTCAAAACTCAGCTCAATATTTACCCAGCAATATCACTATTTGGTTTATTGCCTAAGGTGATCAGGGAAAAAGAAAAAGAACTCATATGTTTTAAAATATTCATAGCAACTCTCTTTGTGGTGGCAAAATAGAAAAAAAAACTGGAAACTGAGGTGATGCCCATTGATTGGAGGATGGCTGATCAAATTGTGCTATATGATTGTAATGGAATACTACTGCTAATATGAAATGACAAGCAAGTTAATTTTTAAAAATCAGGGACAGACCTACATGCTATTAAGAAAGGGGAAATGAGCAGAACCAAGTGAACATTCAATACAGAAACAGAAATACTATTTGAATAATGACTTGCATGTGTCCACTTCCAGACAAAGAACTGATCAATAGAAACAAGGTAGATGTAGCTTTATACATACACGTAACTTTTTTTGTTAAATAATGCCTTCTCTAGTGTGAGGAGAGGAAGGAGGGTGGGAAATACCTGGGAATTTTAATGGAACAAACAAACAAATCAATAAATAATTTTTAAAAATATATACAGCTCAAGCATCACTTTCCATAAAACATTCTTCTTGATCTCCTCAACTTCTATGCTAACTACCATATGCTTATTTTGTATTGATTCTATATATTCTCATAAATATTCACATTGTCTCTCCTGATAAAATATAAGCTCAGTGAAAAGCTGGGACAATTTCACTTCTATTTTTGCATCCCAGCACTTAGAACTGTGCCTGGCACACAATAGGCACTTAATAAACATGTGATGATTGATGGCTCAAGTTAAAATTATTAAATTAACCAAATTAACAGGCTGGGGCTTCCTATTCCCTCAGGTACTACATATTAAGGCACTGACCTCTGCAACCCAAGAAATGCATCTATTTTATTAATGTTAGTATTGTTTCAGTCAGTGACATACTGTATACATTTTTCCCATTTAGAGTCTTTGCATGCATTTATATGTTAAGATATAAGTTTTGAAAACTCCTATTTTCCAAAATATGTAAATTTGCTCCATCTGACCTTAGCTATACATACCACATCCCCAAACTGTCCCCAGTTTTGGGGAGCCAGCAGGGTAGCTTGATTCCCATTTTATGAGACAAGGTTGAATACCATCTTTTCCACCGAACTTAAATCATATATTTGAATTTGTTTACTATGGACAAGAATGATAATGATGATAATAATGACAATAGCCAGCATTTATATTGAGCTTTAAGCACTTTACATGTTATTTGATCTTCATAAAATCTCTGAGAAAAGTATTATTGTTATCCCCATTTTACAGGCAAGGAAACTGAAGGCGAGAGATTAGGTGATTTATCCAGGGTCACCCAATTGATAAGTGAGGCAAAATTTGAACTTAGGTCTTTCTGACTCCAAGTTCAATACTTTGTGCTCTTATCCAAATTTATATTATTATATATGCTTCATTTGAAGGATTAGAAATATACTCTAGTAGCAATTAAACAGTGTGACAGGAAATGAGAGCACTAAACATCACAAATGAAATATCTTGATCTGGAGTTCTGAGAAATGGAGAACTGAATGAAGAAAAGTAAATGAATTGAAGCCACTAAATTGATGGATAAAGGATTCTGTTGATATACTGTGTCTTAGACACTACATCCAATAAAAATAACAAATTATTTTCTTGCTGCATATTACTCAGAGAAAGATGGCACAAATATTTTTATTGGGTGGGGCAAGAAAAGGTAAAGTAAATTGCTTTCTTTATGGAAATCGTATGTCTTTATGACTTGTACTTTTTTAGTAACTAATAATTGTTTCAGAGCTTTTAATTTCTCATTGTTCTGTTTTATTAAAGAGAGGCAAAAGAGAATTTTTTAATTTTAATTTTGTTTTAAAACAACACAGAGTTTTTTTGATGATCTTGTTTAATTTATTCATTTTAGAGATGGTGCCACTGAAAAGTGGTGAGGTGAAGGGATTTATCCAGAATCATAAAACTGATGAAATAGATGGAATTAATATTCAGAACTTATGACTCCCAGCATAGGACTTAATGTACCCTACTACCTCTCATTTGCCTAAAAGTAAAAAAAAAACTTTTTTTCTATTTTTCTATTTTCTATTTCTAGAATATTTCTATTCCTCCCCTCTCTTTATTTTTCAGACTAAATCTCCCTATCCTACATAGCCTGTTAGTGCATTGGCCATTTTACAGGTATGATATACATGAAGGAATCTCGTTAGAATCCAGGATTTGCCAGTATAGAATCTGGCAAGTTGCACATTGTTGACTCTAGAGCAGGGGACCCTTTTGTAGCACAGAAGACTAGGTTCTGGGACCCAGGAGCCATTCACATTGCCAGATGTCTAAAATGGAAAGGATGATTCTTTTACTAGTCACCGAACAGAATTGTTATTAATGAAAGAATTTGTAGGGTGAGCAATGCTGTAGAAATGGGAAGAGTTGTTGCTACCTTTATTAATTTTTGCTTTTACTATTAAACAAGGTGGTCACCACTGAGGTAGAAAAGGCAGGTAAGAAGAAAAACACCACTCATGAATGTAGAATCAGAAGACCTAGATTTGAACCCTCATTCAGCTACTCAATATCTCTAACCTTGGACAAGTAACTTGCTTCCATATCTGGGCATCAGTTTTCTCTTCTACAAAATGAGAGGATAGGACTAGATGATCTCTAGGGCGTTTCCAGCTTCTGTTTTCTATGATTCTAAATTCCTGAAAGCCAAGTCACATTCAAATGAAGGAAGCTGACCTTCAGAAATGCCTCGTATATATAATAAATGCTTCCATATTATGGACTTATGCCTATTAATGAATTTGATGTTAATAGTAAATCAATCACAACTTGTGGTAAGCATCATGCTAGGTGCTTGGGAGATAGAGACAATCTCTGCTCTCAAAAAGCTCACAATCTAGCTGGGAGAATCAATGTGTAACATGGCTATGGGTATGAGAATGAATAGATAGATACATAAATATAAAAATATATACACATAATTGTAAACAGATATTTAGGCATATAATGTATGCATATCTATGTCTATATGTGAATATAAAAGAGATGTTCATCCTTCATTTTTGAAGTGGTCCAATGACATCACAGGATGGATGTAAGTGAGGCAGTTACACCAAGTCATCATCCTCACTCTCTTCCAGGATCATCCAAGTCCAGTGGCAAGGCACAAGTGAGGAGGACTGGTGAAAGCACAGGATGCAGTGAATGACCATGGCATCTTTGGTGTCTGACCAAATTCTAAGTGCTTTACAAGCACTTGCTTCAGCCACCTTCATGGCCATTGGAACAAATTGTTCTCACCAGCCCATTCCACCAAAGGAAGTCTTCACATGTTTGGAGAAGACTTCCCCCCTAACTCCCCATTTCTATAACTCACAAAGCAGATACAAGCTATTTGGAGAGGAGAAAGCACTGGTAGGTAGGGGAATCAGGAAAGGCTTCATGGAGAAAGTAGGTTTGAGCTGATCCTTGAAAAAACTAGGGATTCAGAGATTCTGGAATTTAAAGGTTTAGAGGGAGTGCATTGGGGCATTTGGGATACTGGTGCAAAGGCATCCCTCCCCCAAATAAAGAGATGAGATGCCATGAGCCAGGAATAGCAACAAGCCCATTGCAGCTGGACCACAGTGCATGGAGGGGAGTAATGGGCAAATATAACTTGGGACTGGGTTGTGAAGGGTTTTAAATTCCAGAGTCAAGACTTAGAGCACCTAACTCAGATGGGAATCAAATGAGACAATATGTGTAGAGGGCTCCCAAACATTAAAGTGTTCATATTTGCATAATCCTTTGCAAACCTTAACAGTACTACATAATGAAAGCTGTTATTCTTGGGAAACAGCATGGTCCAGGGAATAGAGTTAGCAATGGAGCAAGGAAAATCTGTGCTTGAGTCCCACTCCAACCCTTCCTGGCTGTGTGATTTTGGACAATTTACTTGGCTTCTCAGTGTTCTGGGCAACACTCTAAAAGAACAACTGACATGCATGGGTGTTTGGGGTTTTTTTATTATTTTTTTCTCTTTACCTATTAGTTCTCTAGACCATTTTTATCAAACGCAAGTGGCCACTAAACCTTAAATGAGAATCCCTCTGAGTCATATATTGACCTAGAAAACATATTAACATCAACTATATTCTATTGTATTTTTATTTATTTGGTTAAGAATTTCCCAATTAAATTTTTTTCTGCTTTTGGCCACTCTTAGGAGTTGTGGCCATTGTTATTGCATTTGACACTTTTGCTCTACTCCAAAGAAATGAAAGGTCCAACCCTCATTATTCTTAAAATTGACTTATTTGTTAATAATAATATTCAATTCTACATGGAATCTACCCAATTAAATATGAACCAACTTCCCTTAATCTATGGCCTCTGTACTTTTCAGACTTTTCTTCATCTCTAAATTTTGTACAGTAGATTTAGCTTTCATGAAAATAAAAGCATCATTATCACAAGGAGTGTGGTTAGGAGAGCTTAGGGTACTGCTTTTTATCCAAAATAACAATAATTTTATACTTAGGAGTTACTTAAATAAGCACAAAGAAAATTGTTTAACCTCTGATATATTCTTTTCTATGGGACACAAAGACACTTTCCGCCCTCCAATTCAGCTTTTTTGCTTGTGTTTGCTTTGCTTTTGCTGTCCCCTTCTGTATCTGTTCCTTGCTCTTTTGTCTCCTTAAAAATTCTTTAGAGTTATGGGTTTTTTTTTTTTGTTATTTGCTCATTTTCCCAATATGATTATAGGTAGGCTCCAATTCAGCTTTTTAATTCTTTTTGTTGTTGTTGTTGTTGCTGATTATTGACAATTTCTTTCCAAAGGGAAATTGTTGATTTTAAAGTCTAGCCCACTTTATTTCTGATTAAATGTTTGATTGTACTCAGTTATGATCTACTGCTATTTCTCTATAGGGACTGAAACTTGATTTGATTCCCTCATTTCCTCATATAATTGAGTTTTCTACTCCCTTAGTGGATTATTTTTAACTAGTTCCAATTCAGTCTCATAGAGTTCATAACTACCCACATGTTTAACTACTCAAAGTCATAATATTCTAATTCGGTTTCTAAGGAAACATTGGGAAGTTTATTGATATACCTTACATTTGAAAAGTCATCAGACACAAGTCTTTTGGTATTTTATCAAAATATATTTCTAAAGATTTGGACATAAAATAACTAGAAACTATGTGAAAGGGAGAAGAAATTAATAGTAAGAAAATGAATTAACCAAGGTTCATAATTACCTGCCATCATTACTCACTGAAATGTTTAAGTTATAGCTGAAGCATGTAAGATAGCATTCATGACATACTTAACAGAAATAATTCTATTAGAGCATACATAGCTCTTCTGATTTCTTTCATCATATTATCCGGAAAATAATTCACTGGAGTGGAGGTCTGTATGCCACTAATAAGATCATGCCCAGGTTCCTTTCCTTCTTCATTATTTTGGCCAATGAATTTCATTCAAATTAAAAGGAAAAAATCCAAAATTGACTGCCCAGAGGCTGCAATAAAATAAATAAGCCTCTACTATCAAAAGATGCTTTAAAAAAACTTGTGACCCTTCTTTAAAAAAAAATTAAAATCAGTGCCTCCAACCCTGGCATATGTAATAAAAATATCCATCATGAATAGACTCCTCCTGAAAGGAGATCGGTGGGCTGGCCATTAATAAAGTTTTCCTTTCCTAGAACATGAGGCCTAGATTTCCAGGAAGGATTGTCTGCCAAACACCCCAGAACCTGCCAGTGGACTCAAAGAGAAGGCATATTATCTGGTTATTTGGTTTGCAAAGCTTTTGGCTGTTAAGACAGAATGGCTGAGATAAAGAAGATTGCATTGGCTCCTAGTTATTACTAATTACTCCAGAAATTCTCCAGATGAGTCATAGAATTACAAATTTAACATTGTTAGGGATCTCATATGTTATCTAGGTCTCACCTGTGAGGACTCTTAACTTGCCTATTTCTATCAAGGGTACCACCATCATCCCAGGCTCCCAACATGGTTATCATCTTCCACTCCTCCATTTTTCTTATCAAACCCATAAATAATCTGTTGTTATAACACCTCCTTTATGTGCCTCCTCCCCTACCTATAGATATTTCTCTCCTTTGACATTGCCACCACCCTGGTACAAATCCTCATTGACCCACACCCGGACTATTGCAATAGCCTGTTTGTTGGTAGGTACCATTACCACAAATTTCTCCCCATTCCAATTCATCCTCTATTCCAGTTTTGAAGCACAGATCTAACCATGTTACTCCCTCCCCCAATTTAACAAATTCCAGTAGCTCCCTATTACCTTAAAAATCAATGATAAAATACTCTGTTTGGCATTCAAAACCCTTCAAAACCTGATTGTACTCTTCCACCTTCTAGTCTCCTTGCACCTTACATCCCATCCCCACCATACCTTTTGATCTAAGGATTCTGATTTCCATTCTGTTACTCACACAAGAAGCACCATTCCCTTGACTCCAGGCATTTTCATTTGTTGCTCCCATGCATGGAATGCTCTCCTTCCTCATCTCCACCTTCTAGCTTCCTTGGCTTCCATCAGGTCCCATTTAAAATCCCACCTTCCACAGGAAGTCTTTTTTGATCTCCTTTGATCCTAGAACTTTTTCTTTACTAATCCAATTTAGCTTTTCTTCCTGAATTCCAATCTAGCCTCAGACATTTACTTGGTACCTGACCTTGGACAAGTCACTTAACCCTGTTGGCCAGGGTTTCCTCATCTGTCTTTTCCTTTATTATCTCTTTGGGGTACAAATCCAGCATTGGTATGGCTGGATCAAATAATTATTTTTATTTAAAATTTTTTATTTAATTAACTGATTTGGAATATTTTCCATGGTTGCATGATTCATGTTCTTTCCCTCCCCCCCTCCCAGTACTCTTCTGTAGCCAACAAGCAGTTCCACTGGGTTTTACATTGAACAAGACCTATTTCCATATTATTGATATTTGTACTAGGGTGTTCCTTAGAGTCTACATCCCCAATCATATCCCCATCAACCCATGTGATCAAGGAGTTGTTTTCTCCTGTATTTCTATTCCCACAGTTCTTTCTCTGGATGTTAATAACATTCTTTCTCATAAATCCCTCAGAATTTTCCTGGATCATTTCATTGCTGCTAGTAGAGAAGTCCACTACACTTTATTGTACCACAGTGTATCAGTCTCTGTGTACAATATTCTGGTTCTGCTCCTTTCACCCTGCATCACTTCCTGGAGACCCTTCCGGTTCCCATGGAATTCCTCCAGTTCATTATTCCTTTTAGCACAATAATATTCCATCACCAACATATACCACAATTTGTTCAGCCATTCCTCAAACAAAAGGCATCCTTTCATTGGTATGAATTTTTTTAAAGCTCTTTAGGCATAGTTCCAAATTGCCTTCCAGAATGATAGGATCAATTCACAACTCCACCAGCAACACATTACTGTCTGAATTTGAAAAAGAAATGGCAAACCATTCCAGTGTCTTTGCCAAGCAAACCTCAGTTAGGGTCAAGAAGAGTTGCACATGATTGAAAACAACTGAACAACAATGACGTTTTTGGTATACAGATTGTCTCCCCCCTTAACACTGTGATCTACTAGAGAGCCAGGAGCATCTTTTGCATTTCTTTGAGTACTAGCATTTAGCAAGTGCTGGGCACTTAGTAGGCACTTGATAAATATATAGACTGAAAATGACTTGCCCATCATTATGCTGGAAGAACTAGGATTTGAATAAAGGTACCCTGATTCTTTCTAATGCTTCATGCTGCTTCCCCAGTCGTATTTGTTCTGATCAATAAGTATTATCAAAATAAATAAGAGTGAAATAACACTGTTCAGTTCTATCATGGTGCTTTGAAGGAGAATTCCCTAAAATAAATTTCAACTTTGAATAAAATCTTAAAAAAACTGTCTCATCTCTGGACTTCCTTTAAAAATATAATTGCCTTTTTTTAAAAAGTATGGATTTGGTTAGATATCAATGACCAAAGTGTATTAGCAACCTCCATGAACATCATATCTTAATAAGATCTAGCATATTGTGTAAGGAATGCTGCAAAATTCAAGTAGACCAAATCTCTAATTTTCACTCAACTCATGTTTTGTTATGCTATATTAACCTAATCCTATGTCATAATCTTCTTTTGAATACTTTGAAAACCTGGAGTTGTATTTTTTTAAAAAGGGAAGAGAAAATCAAAGCTTAACCACTGCCTAAACTTACTTTCCTTTGGGTTCAGGTTTTCCTAATTGGTTCTATTGTTTTTAACCTTAAAATCATCTGAAAATAATTCCATCCCATTTCCATCATTCCCCTCTCTATGTCTAACAGAGAGAAAGAGTGCATAGATGAATGGCCTCAGAGTTAGGAAGATCTGCCTTAAGTCCCCTCTCTGATAAAAACTGATCATATGGTCCTGACTTTCACTAAATCTCTCAGCACCCCTAAGAAGCTCTACAAGTTACAAAACAGGTGCTTTTGGTATTCAGAGTTCCCTAAACAGTGAAATCACTGTTAAAGTCCAATTATTAAATCAGACCTCCCAACCCATGGCCTGTCCAACATTGCAAATGATATATCCCCATTTATGCATGTATCATCCAGAAATAATTTGGTTTGCCTTGAAATCTGATTAAAATCTTCTTTTTTCTGTACACAAAAGGTAATCCTCTTCAGTTTCTCTTGTCCCTAATATTACAAGCTGTCATTAACCTTTATAAAGTAACATTGCCTTGCTTATTCTGTTTTTGAATAATCAATTTGGTCTCTTGTTATCTGATTTACCCTAAAAAAATTTACCCTAGGATAAGCCAGAAAATGGTTCAGCCCCACACATCTGTACCCATTGCCCCCATCAGGACCCAAACTGCTTAGTCACTACAATTGCCCAATAGAGCAGAGCTAACAGAGAGATGTTGGGTTAGGAACACAGCCAGGGCAGCATACTGGTGTAGGTTGGAATCAGCTTGTATATGGATCAAAATAACAAGGATTATCAGAAATATTTGGAGCCAAATAGAGAAAACTTCAAGACTAGGGTAAGCCATTGGTCAGGCATAAAATCAGTCAAGAGGGAAAAGGGTGTCATTGGAGTTTGTTGTTGTTGTTTTTTATTATGATACTGGCATAGTCAAAACTGCACTTCAAGAATATCAATTTAGAATTTGTGTGAAGTATTTATTAATGGGAAAAAAGGAAACTAGAGACTGAGAGACAAATTAATTATGTGGCTATTGATTTAGTCCACCTGAGATGTAATGAGAGCCTAAACCAGGGTAATGGTTATTTAAGTGGAGAAGTGAAGAAGATGCATTGTGGAGAGAGAATTTGCAGGACTTGGTAACTGATGAGATATGAACAATGATGAGGAAGAATAGAATATTGCTTACAAAAGGCTGCAAGTCTGGGCGAATGAGAGAAAGGTAATATCTTCCACAAAAATATGAAGGCTCTGTAGAGGTGAAGCTTTGGAGGAAAAGATAATGAGTTGTTTGGGACCTATTGAGCTTAAGATACCTAGAAAACACTAGTTGAATATGCCCAATGGAGAGTTTATGATAGTCTATTAGAGTACAAGAGACGGACTTGGGTTGCATATAGAAGTAGAAATCATTTGAAGATATAATACCTTAACTTATGAAAGCTAAGATCACCAAAATATATTGACACAAGAATCCTTTAATCACTGCTCCATTTAGAGGTACTATTAGCCTTTTTGATATGCCTAAATTCATTATAGTTTATCAAGGTCAAACTTTTATCTGATGTTCCCTGAAGTGATTTTCTCCCAAATTGTTCTTTTATTTTAATTTTAAAGATACTGCTTTTTTTCATGTTGTATTAAAGATGCTGCTTTCTTGTTTACAAAATTGGTTTATTTTTTGGTAATCAGACTTGACTTTGGTTTCTGTTTGGTTAAAATATCCCTCTTTTCTTATATAAGATGAGTATATTATTCATTTTTCCTTCTAGCTTAGTTATTATTCTAAAAAATATTTAATTACTCATAAACTGTAGACTTTTATCATCTTAGACTCATTACTACTTAATTTGTCTTGACCTCCAGTCAAAACTCTTTAGTAGTTAGGAGAACATTTGCCTTAGTACTTTTGAGTCTTAAAGATCCATCTTCATGCTCTCTACTCTCAGCAATTTTAGCAGCCATGTGCTATAGGAAGGCCAGTCAATAAGCAAGAATTTATTAAGCCCTTACTATGTGCCAGGCACTGTACTAAGTGCCAAGTATTCAAAAATAGGAGAAGAGGAGGCAGCTGGGTGGCTCAGTGGATTGAGAGCCAGGCCCAGAGATGGGAGGTCCTGGGTTCAAATCTGACCTCATACAACTTCTAGCTGTGTGACCCTAGGCAAGTCACTTGACCCCCATTGCCTAGCCCTTACATACATAGTATTGATTCCAAGACAGAAGGTAAGGGTTTTAAAAAAATAGGAGAAAAGAATTCATGTTGTCAAGAAACTTAGCATCTAACAGGAGAGACAAAATGTAAAGAACTATGTACAAACAAGGTATAAAGAGGGTGAATTGGAGATAATCTCAAATGGAAGTCACTGGCTTCAAGGGAGATTGATGAAAGCTTCCTGTAGGAGGTGAAATGTTATCTGGGATTTGAAAAAGGAAAGAGAAATTGGGAGATAAAAATGATGGAGAGAATTCCAGACAGGAAGGAGAGCCTATGTGTTGGGAATTAAGAAGTGAATTTTTTTTGTTCAAGTAACATAGCCAGTACTGACCCACTAAGTAGAAGACAATAAGGTGTAAAAAATCAGAAAGGTAGGAAGAGACTTTTAAAAGCCAAATAGAGAAATTCTTGAAGGTAATAAACCATTGGAATTAACTAAATAAGGGGATGATATGGCTAGGCTACACTTTGGAAAGATCAGTATAACAGCTGAGTAGGTGATAAACTAGAGTGAGGAGAGACTTGAGACAGACAAGCAAGAGGTGTGAGGTGATGAGGTGATGCAATCTTGCAAATGCATAATAATAATGTCAGAGGACTGAAGAGGATGTCTATAAGAGATGATGTGCAGGCAGAATCAACCAGAACTGGCAACTAATTGGATATGGAAAGGTAAGAAAATCACATATTTTAATCAGATCTAAAGCTCCATGCACAGTTTCACATTCTGAGGAGTAGAGTCACTTTTTTCTCTATTAGATGCTCTATCATTATCATCATCGCCATCATAGCTCATCATCATTTTTATAGGTTCCCAAAGTATTATATATGTTATGTCATTTGATCCTCGCAGCAATCCTGTGAGAAGGTTTTATTATTGTCTCCATTTTAGAGATGAGGAAACTGAAGCTTAGAGATGTCAAATGATATGCTCTGGGTCAAAGAGACAGTAAATATCAAAGGCAGGACTTGAACTCAAATTTTCCTGACCAGGCTCAGCAATGTTCCATAGCTACTACTAAGAGGCATTCTCTACTAAGTCAAAGATTGAAACTCAACTGGGGTCAAAGCTCTGATAATCTCCCTAATTACAGCAATGTTCCAAGTCCTTCATTCATCCCTTCACAATTTCTGATTGTGACAAGGTTCAATCAATCAATAGACATTTATTATTACTATTATTGCCGTTGTTGTTGTTGTTGTTATAGCATACTCTATGCCTGGTTCCACTGAGAACACAAAGAAAAAGTGCTTGTTTGTGGGTATTTGGTGGCCAGAAGAGGTGGCAAGGAATCACTAACGTAGCCAAAACCCTTTGACTTTTCTCCATAGTCAAGCACATGCATGCTCCATTCTCTCTTCATATATCAGGAACACTACAACTTTGTTGTTCAGTCACATCCTACTCTTTATGACCCCGTTTTGGGTTTCCTTAGCAGAGATGCTACAATGTTGGGGTGTTTTTTTTTTTTAATTTCCTTCTGTAGCTCATTTTACAGAAGAGGAAACTGAGGCCAACAGTGTTAAGTGATTTGCCCAAGATCACACAATTTTTAAGTTGCCTGGGATGGAATTTGAACTCAGGAAGATGAGTCTTCCTGACTTCAGACCGATCTTTCTATCCTATCTACTATGAAACTTAGATGCCTGCATCTAAAACACAGTTTCTATGTTGTAGTTTGTCCTTTATTTTGACTTTGAATCTCTTCCATTTTCTTTCTTTCCCTTTCCTGCCTCCACCCCTTGACAGCAAATTAGCATTTTGACTTTTCACACTGTCAATATCCTCTTTTCTTCTGCAGTCACCACTATTTTGAACAACTTCCAGTTAATTCAGACTTTAACTGACAGGCTTATCTTCTCACTCTAACAAAGTCTCTCTCTCCCCACTCCTCCTCTCTTGCCAATATAAGAGAGCTTTCATGGTAGAATACAAATTAAATTAAATTCTTTGATTCTTCATGGATCTGTGATCTCATCAATATGGAAGATAAAATCTGAATACATTAATGTCATCTCTTCCTGTGTCTTCCCCCAACATCTTCCACAAGGAAGGACTGCTCTGGACAGGGTCTGACTCAGGCCAGTCCCATTGAAAAGAATTAATCCTCTCAAAGGTCATTAAATAGTTAACAAACAGGAAAGTTTTTTTGATAAGGCTATCAATTGAGTTGATCTGAGAAGAGTGAAGCTTCTTGCCTCTGAGTGAGGGAAATATGCACATCAAGGACATGAAAGAGGTCACCAGGGCTTCTCAAGACTGTCTGGTACTCCAGTGATCAGAAAGTAAAAACAGTAACTGAACTTAGCCTAACTTTCACTTCCTAGCCAATCAAATCTTAAGGATTATTCAATATCTACAAGGAAAAGCTAGTCTAACTTGAATGGGGCAAAAGGGCTAAGGTAGTGATGAGATTAAGGGCCTTTTCTCTAGATCTCTTGAAGATTGGAACTCACAGGCTGGATAGCTTTTCCCTTCTTACTACATGATTGGTTCGCCATCTTTTGCAGTTATACACTTCTCTAACAAAGTATTTTACCTTTAATCTGTGAGATTTCTCATTGATAATGTGCTATAGTCCACTCTTTCCCAATTCCCCTCTGGGTCATTTAAGTGGATACAAACTATTTTGTTCTTTATGGATGGATTGTGGAAAGGGATTGGGTAGGGAAAGTATTTTACAAAGTTATCAATGTCCAAATAATTAAAAAGAAATATATAATAAAGGTATTTGAGAAAGAATTCTTTGGGGACTTATGGGATCCCATGCTTCACATCCACATGACAACATGGGAAGAATATTAGTGTTAAAAATATGGATTTTATTTAACAGAGAAGTTTGGGATTACTAATAACTTTGTACAGCTTCTCAAAGCAATAGTCTATACTTAACCACTTGTTCAACTCTACACTGAGATCATCCTCCCTGTCCAGTAACTGACTAAAATATATGTATTAATAAACTATCTCTATGACCTCTCTATCCAACAGTATATCACAATCTAAACAATAGGTCTTCTTTATCCACTTTTCCTCGCCCATGAGTAGTTAGGTTAAGCTCCTTTGAATATTTAAAAGTTTCATTTGATGGTTTCTGCAATATTCCAGGATAGATACAATCATCTCAATGTTATTTCCAACAGAAACATCTGGAGCATCTTGGGAATTCTCCTTTATGTGGACTCTGAATTTGACATCCCTCATAATGCTGGAAAACACCTGTGATGAGCATCCACCTCCTTGTTTTATGCCACTCTTGGGATGAATAAAAAGGGGGCCATTAAACAGTTATTTATTCTGCAACATCTTTGAAAAAGCCTTCTATGATCATGACATATGAAAGGGAGACATCTTGTTAGAGGGAACCTTTTAGCACAGTATTTTGCTCTATTTTTTAAATTATAATTTTTATAATGAATAAACAATAACTACAGTGGCATCTTGTGTCCTCTATGTTTTAACCAGATGTTTCACATTAAAAATAGGTTCTACCACAGAATATTATTTGTAAAAGATCTGTTTGCTTCTCATGCCATTATCAGGGATGCTCTTGATCTGGGTGTTGGTAATTTTCATAAAGGCAGCAGAGTAGGGAGGCATTAGGATCACTTTGAGGAGTGTGTAATAATATATTTGTGATTTTCCCCCCAACGGTTTGATATTCCACCTCCCTTTAACATTGCTTCAATGTGCAAATTTTTAAAATGGGAGAGGAGTTCATCATTACCTTCATTCAGAGGTCCATTTCCTGATTTTTCCTTCCCTCTCATGATAATAAGGTGGGGAATCCTGTGAATAATACTTAAGTTGAACCTTAAGGAGGGATGAAAGAGTATTCAGAGATGAAAAAATATCATATGATCATATATATTGAGTTGGAAAAAACCTCAGAGGACATCTAGTTTACCACTCTCATTTTACCAACAAGGAAAATTAAGGCCAAGAAAAGTTATACCTTGCCCAAGGTCACATAAATATTTAAAAGCATCAATTGTTAGTAGTATTTGAGACTACTGGGTAAACATGGCAGCAGTCTAGACACAGGACTCTTCCTCTTCTTACCACATACCAATACAGACTACCTCAAATAGCCAAAAAAAAAAAAAAACCCAAATTCATATGAACAAAGAAACTCTACAGAAGGGTGCAGTATTGAAGACATGTGGGATTTGGGAATTTCCACACCATAAGGGGGTGAAAACGCTCCCACCAAAATGTGAGCTGATCCACCCTGCACCACCCCACCTATGGAGCCAGAGTCAGAGCCAGCACATTCTAGAATCAGTGAATGAGTGAGGGGCACCTCTGGAGTAAGTGAGGGGCACCTCTGGGTCCTTGGCAGCTGACTGAGACCACCGAGGACCTACCCCTGAGAGCAGCTACTCCTGAGGCCCCAGCAAGCCGAGTAGGGCAGACCATGGGCACTGAAAGGGGCAGCAAACAGTGGAAGCTGCAGAGACTAGAGAGCTGGCCTCAGTCAAAATCCTTGCTCCTTAGCTCCATACACACACAGAGCCTGCCCATCTGACTCAGATTTCTAACTAGAAAGGGAAGGGAAAACCACCACAGTAATGGCAAATAGTGCCCAAGAACATCAACTTCCCAACACCAAGAAAAGCAAGAAGAAGGGCTTGACCTTAGATAACTTTTATGGAGGAAAAACCAAGATTACAGAGGAAATAGAGGAAGATATTCAAATAAATGTACCAAAACCTTCCAAGAAATGAAAATTGTCCACAAGCTCTTGAAGAATTTAATATAGGAGCTTATCAAAAACATGGAAGCCTTCTGGCAAGAAAAGTGGGAAGTAGTTAAAAAAATAAAATAACAGATTAAAGGACAAGAACTCCCAATTGGAGAAACATCTGGATGCCATGAAAAGCAGGATAGAACAAATTGAAAAGGAAAATCAAAATTTATAGCAGAAAATCAGTCCTTAAAGTCCAGAATTAGTCAACAGAAAGCCAATGACCTTGCAAAACAACAAGAATTAATAAAGCAAAGTCAAAAGACTGACAAAATAAAACATTAAATCTCTCACAGAAAATAAGACAGATCAGGAAAACAGAGCATGAAGAGACAGTTTGAAAATCATTGCTCTACCTGAAAACCCAGAAATAAATGAAAATCTTAACATCATACTACAAGAAATTATCCAAGAAAACTGCCCTGATATTCTCAAATAAGGGGGCAAAATAGACATTGAAAGAGTTCATAGAACACCCTCTACACTAAATCCTCAAAAGACAACTCCCAGGAATGTAATTGCAAAATTCAAGGGCTTCCAAGCTAAGGAGAAAATTTTACAAGAAGCTAAAAAGAGACAATTTAGATATCAAGGAACAGCAATCAGGATTACACAAGATCTGACAGTTTCCACAATAAAGGACCACAAAGCTTGGATTATAATATTCAAAAAGGCAAGAGAATTATGTCTTCAGCCAAGGATCACCTATCCATCAAAACCAACCATATACTTCCAGGGTAAAGTATGGGCATTCAACAAAATAGAAGATTTCCAATTATTTGTAAAGAAAAGGCAAGAACTAAGTAGAAAGTTTGATATCCAAAAACAAAGATAAAGAGAAACATGAAAAGGCAAATAAGAACGAGAGGGAAAGGGGGAAATGTTTATTTTATTCACACTTTCTTCTTTAAGGGCTTCTATAAGATCAAATAATTTATAATTTATACTAGTATATGGGGAAAATGTTATTTGTAACTCTCAAAAATTATATTCATTATTATGGTAATTAGAGGAATTATTCACAGGAAGAGGATGGGGTAATAAGTCCAATAAGATGATATGCAAAAAAGAAAAAGGAAGGGGGAATTGAAGGTGGCACCAAGAGATACTTGAAGAAATAAAATAAATAGGATGATCTTTATCACACAAAGATACACATGGGAAGGGGAGGGGAAGAATACTCTTATAAGAAGGAGATGAAGAGAGTCCTAATAGGTAATACTTAAATCTTACTCTCAGTGAAATCAATTCTGAGAGGGAAGAGCCTCTATATCCATTGGGGCATTGAATTCTATTTTAACCTACAGGGAAGGTAAGAAGGGAAAACTAAGGGGGGAGGGGGAGGCGGTAGAGAGTAAAAAAAGGGAGGAAAGGAGAGGGTAGAGGGAACTTAACAGACCCTAAAAAAACAAGCTGGGAACAAAAAGGGAGGGGGAAGAAAGGAAAGCTTATTAAGGGCAGGGATTGGGGGTGACTAATCAAAAGCAAATCACTGGCTTAAAAGGATATAGCAAAAGAATAAAGGTCAGAACTAGGAGAGGATATCAAAATGCTGGGGAATACACAAGTGGCAATCATAACTTTGAATATGAATGAAATGAACTCACCCATAAAATGGAAAAAAAATAGGAGAGTGAATTAGAAATCAAAATTCTACCATATGTGGTCTACAAGAAACACAGTTGAGGTGGGCAGACACATACAAGGTTATAATTAAAGGTTGGAGTAAAACCTACTGGCCATCAACTGATAGAAAAAAGGCAGGAGTTGAAATCATGATATCTGACAAAGCCAAAGTAAAAATAGATCTGATTAAAAGGGATAGTGAAGGTAACTACATCCTGAAAAAAGGCAGTATAGACAATGAGGAAATATCAGTAATCAACATGTATGCACCAAATGGCATAGCACCCAAATTTCTAAAGGAGAAAGTAGTAGAGTTGAAGGAGTGAATAGATAGTAAAACTATACTAGTGGGAGACCTGAACTTACTACTATCAAATTTAGATAAATCAAATCAAAAAAATAAATAAGGAAGAGGTAAGAGATGTGAATGAAACATTAGAGTTAATTGATACATGGAGAAAAATAAATAGGGACAAAAAGGAATACACCTTCTTTTCAGCAGCACATGGTACATTCACAAAGATTGACCAGGTACTAGGGCATAAAAACATGGCAAACAAATGCAGAAAAGCATAAATAATAAATGCAACCTTTTCAGGTCATAATGCAATAAAAATAATAATCAGTAAGGGAACATGGAGAGGAAAATGAAAAATTAATTGGAAATTAAATAAAATGATTCTCCAAAATCAATTAGTTAGAGAACAAATCATAGAAACAATAATTTCATTGAAGAAAATAACAATGATGAAACATCTTTTCAAAATATATGGGATGCAGTCAAAGCAGTACTCAGGGGGAAATTTATATCTCTGAGTTCATATATTAACAAATTAGGCAGGGCACAGGTCAATAAATTGGACATGCAAATCAAAAAACTTAAAAAGCAAACAAATCAAAAATCCCCAGATGAAAACTAAATTAGAGATCCTAAAAATTAAGGGAGAAATTAATAAAATCAAAAATGAAAGAACTATTGAACGAATAAATAAGACTGGAAGCTGGTATTTTGAAAAAACAAACAAAGTAGATAAAGTACTGGTCAATCTAATAAAAAAAAGGAAAGGAGAAAACCAAATTAATAATATCATAGATGAAAAGGGAGACCTTACCTCCAAAGAAGAGGAAATTTAGGCAATCATTAAAAACTATTATGCCCAATTATATGGCAACAAATATGGCAATCTAGGTATGGATAAATATTTACAAAAATATAAATTGCCTAGATTAACAGAAGAAGAAATAGAATTCTTAAATAATGCTATATCAAAAAAGAAATTGAACAAACCATCAAAGAACTCCCTAAGAAAAAAATCACCATGGCCTGATGGATTCACAAGTGAATTCTATGAAACTTTCAAAGAATAATTAATCCTAATAGTATACAAACTCTGACAGAATAAGCAAAGAGGGAGTTCTACCAAATTCCTTTTATGACACAAATATGGTACTGATTCCAAAGCCAGACATGTCAAAAACAGAGAAAGAAAACTATAGACCAATCTCCTTAATGAACATAGATGCAAAAATCGTAAATAGAATACTAGCAAAAAGACTCTAGGAAGTCATCACAAAGGTTATTCATTATGATCAGGTGGGATTTATACCAGGAATGCAAGGATGGTTCAATATTAGGAAAACCATCCACATAATTGATCATATCAATAAGCAAACTGACAAAAATCACATGATTATCTCAATATATGCAGAAAAAGCCTTTGACAAAATACAACACTCATTCCTATTGAAAACACGAGGAAGCATAGGAATAAAAGGACCTTTCATAAAAATAATAAACAGTATTTATCTAAAACCATAAGCAAGCATCATCTGCAATGGGGATAAACTAGATGCAGTCCCAATAAGATCAGGAGTAAAACAAGAATGCCCATTATCACCTCTATTATTTAACATTGTACTAGAAAACACTAGCAATAGCAATTAGAGAAGAAAAAGACATTGGAGATATTAAAATTGGCAATTAGAGACTAAGCTATCACTCTTTGCAGATGATATGATGGTCTACTTAAAGAATCCTAGAGAATCAACCAAAAAGCTAGTCGAAATAATCAACAACTTTAGCAAGGTTGCAGGATATAAAATAAACCCACATAAGTCAACATTTCTATATATCTCCATCACATCTCAGTATCAAAAATTAGGAAGAGAAATTCCATTTAAAATCACCCTAGACAATATAAAATACTTGGGAATCTATCTGCCAAGTCAAACACAGGAACTATATAAATACAACTACAAAACACTTTCCACACAATTAAAACTAGATCTAAACAATTGGAAGAACATTAACTGCTCGTGGGTAGGATGAACTAACATAATAAAAATGACAAACCTACCCAAACTTATTTACTTATTTAGTGACTTATCCATCAAACTACCAAAAAACTTTTTTACTGAATTAGAAAAAAATATAACAAAGTTCATTTAAAAAATGTGAAGGAAGGTGGCATTGCAGTCCCAGATCTCAAACTATACTATAAAGCAGTAGTCATGAAAACAATATGGTACTGGCTAACAGACAGAAAGGAGGATAAGTGGAATGGACTTGGGTTAAGTGATTTCAGCAAGACAGTCTATGGTATGCCCAAAGATCCCAGCTTTTGGAAGCAAAACCCACTATTTGATAAAAACTGCTGGGGAAATTGCAAGACAGTATGGGAGAGATTAAGTTTGGATCAACATCTCACACCCTATACCAAGATAAACTAAGAATTGGTGAATGACTTGAACATAATAAAGGAAACTATAAGTAAATTAGGTGAACACAGAATAGTATATATGTCAGATCTTTGAGAAAGGAAAGATTTTAAGACTAAGTAAGAATTAGAAAAAAAATCACAAAATGTAAAATGAATAATTTTGATTGCATCATATTAAAAAGTTTTTGTACAAACAAAACCAACACAACCAAAATTAGAAGGGAAGTAACAAATTGGGAAACAATCTTCATAACAAAAACCTCTGACAAAGATCTAATTACTCAAATTTATAAAGATCTAAATTAATTGTACAAAAAATCAAGCCATTCTCCAATTGATAAATGGGCAAGGGACATTAATAGGTAACTTTCAGTTAAAGAAATCAAAATTATTAATAAGCACATGAAAAAAGGGTTCTAAATCTCTTATAATCAGAGAGATGCAAAACACAAGAACTCTGAGGTACCACTGCACACCTAGCAGATTGGCTAACATGACAGCAATGGAAAGTAATAAATGCTGGAGGGGATGTGGCAAAGTTTGGACATTAATACATTGCTGGTGGAGTTGTGAATTGATCCAGCCATTCTGGAGGGCAATTTGGAACTATGTCCCAAGGGCGATAAAAGACTGTCTGCCCTTTCATCCAGCCATAGCACTGCTGGTTTGTACCCCAAAGAGATAATAAGGAAAAATACATGTACAAGAATATTCATAGCTGCATTCTTTGTAGTGACAAAAATTGGAAAATGAGGGGATGCCCTTCAATTGGGGAATGGCTGAGCAAATTGTGGTATATGTTGGTGATGGAATACTATTTTGCTCAAAGGAATAATAAACTGGAGGGATTCCATGTGAACTGGAATGACCTCCAGGAATTGATGCAGAGTGAGAGGAACAGAACCAGGAGAACATTGTACACAGAGATTGATACACTGTGGTACAGTCAAATATAATCAACTTCTCCATTAGTGGCAATGTAGTGATCCTGAACGACCTGGAGGGATCTATGAGAAAGAACACTATACATATTCAGAGGGAAAAAACTGTGGGAGTAGAAACAGCAAAGAAAAACAACTGCTTGACTTCATTGGTTGATAGGTATATGATTGGAGATATAGACTCTAAATGAACATCCTAGTGCAAACATCAACAACATGGAAATAGGTTCTGATCAAGGACACATGTAATCCCCAGTGGAATTGTGTGTGGGGTATATGGGAAGGGTAGGGGCAGGGAAGGGAGGGATACAATCCCTTATAACCAAGGAATAATGTTCTAAATTGACTGAATAAAATTATAAATAAATAAATAAAAGTTAAAGAAGGCCAAAAAAAAAAAAGAAAAGAAGAAGTAGGATTTGAAATCAGGTCTCCTAATTCTATAAATAATTCTCTTTCTATCACACCACATTGCCTCTATTTGGAGTACTTGGTCTTACAAAACCAAAAGATCAGTATTCATCCACAGACTTGATGTTCACTCATACAAAGAAGGAGCATGATACAATGGAGAGAGCATCATACCTCTCTGATGATTACAGCCTGCATGACCTTAGTTAAGTCACTTAATATGTCTAAGCCTCAAAGGCTTCATCTATAAAATGGGGGCAGGGGGCAAGGTTAGACTCTAGTCTCTGAGGTCCCATCTAACTCTAGTCTGATGAAGACATCTAGCAACAATACTATCATTTAATGGCAATAATAATACCTGGTACTTATATAGCACTTTAAAATTTACAAAATGCTTTACCAATATTATCTCTTGATCCTCACAATAGTCTTTAATGGTAACTGTTTTTATTATCACCACTTTACAGATGAGGAAACCACAACAGATAGAGTTTAAGTGAATTGCTCAGGTTCACTTACTTCTTTCTTTATCCTAGCAAGGAAGAAGAATTTTAATCTGTACAAATAAAAATATGCCTACCAATTATGTGACTAATTTCTATGATCCCTGAAGGGTACCATTTCCCTATTTTATCTTCCTGATGTCACTCTGTGTGTGTGCATGTTTCTATCACTTTATCTCTGTCTGCCCATCTGTCTGTCTCTCTATTTCTGTGTCTTTGTCTTTCTCGGATTGTCTGCTTGTCTCTTCTATCTTTCTGAAGGTCCAGGTTTTTTGTTTTGTTTTGTTATTCTCAGAGACTTCACCTTTATGAACCATAAACTTAGTTGAAGAAGTTTAATAGAAATAGGAAAAAAAGAACACAGTCATATTATTCTGGTTAATTTTACATGTAAAATATCAGTGTAGGCATA
This sequence comes from Monodelphis domestica, assembly GCF_027887165.1. Classification (NCBI taxonomy): domain Eukaryota; kingdom Metazoa; phylum Chordata; class Mammalia; order Didelphimorphia; family Didelphidae; genus Monodelphis; species Monodelphis domestica. The sequence goes on from NC_077232.1 coordinate 245,540,550, forward strand.
TCTGTGAATGTGTTTTTTGTTCTTATTGTTGCTAGAAACTCCTGAGAAGAGAAGATCTAAAAGCTTCAGAATGAAAGTTACCAGACAATTCTTGCTTTTTAAAATCCATTTAACATTAAAAACTTCCTGGATCTCCTTTCCCTTCAATTTCTTGCTCCAGCCAGGTGTCTTATCTTCATCAATTCACACCCACTGATCCTCAGAGATCTAACTCAGAATAGTATGTTTCATTTTTATTACTGATTTTCTGTTCTGTTCCTAGAAACCAGACCCAGATTCTAGCTTTCATTATTTTTTTTTCCTGATCCCAGCAACTTAAACTGGATGAGCAAGGTTAGATTTTAGGTTTTTTATTTTGTTTTGTAATTCCCACTTCCATTTTTCTTCCTTAGTCAATCTCTCTAAATGATACTTCTGGTTTGTGATTTAAAAATCAGTAGTCATTTTCTGTCTAGTTGAACTTACTCTTGCCTGGTGACATTTTTAATTAGCTTGGTTTAAAAGCTCTTATAAACCTGAGAAAATCTGAGTTAAAGCAAATCATCTCTCTCTCTCTCTCTCTCTCTCTCTCTCTCTCTCTCTCTCTCTCTCTCTCTCTCTCTCTCTCTCTGTCTGTCTCTGTCTGTCTGTCTCTCTCTTTCTCTCTCTCTCTCTGTCTGTCTGTCTGTCTCTCTCTGTCTGTCTGTCTGTCTGTCTGTCTGTCTCTCTCTCTCTCTCTCTCTCTCTCTCACACACACACACACACACACACACACACACACACACACACACACACACACACGGATACACCTCCTCAGAGCCCTTTATAACTAGGCCACTCCTCCTTTTTCTTTCTAGTCTTCTTTTACCTTACTCTTCAAAGGTAACCTAGACCTTCTAATTAGTCTTCTTCCAGACATTCTTCAGTCCTGGGACGCTGACCTCCTAACAGTTCTGAAAATAACATTCCAGCTCTTTGCTCCTCTTCTTCCATTCCAACTTGTGTCTTCATGGTTTCTTTTTAGCCTCAACTAAAATGTCATCTTTTATCGGAAGCCTTCTCCAAGCCCTCAGTTCTAGCATCTTTCCCTATTGAGTTTTGTATGTATTTGTTTGGATGTGAGGGAAGGCCCCCATTAGATTAGTTAGCATGTTGAGGGCAGGAACTATTTTTAGGTTCTTTTTTTATTCCCATCAGGAAATATAGTGCCAGTACATTGACTTTAGTCATTTTTCTCTGCTATTCTTTGTGACTTTTAGGGTTTTCTTGGTTCATTTTATAGATGAGGAAACTGAGATAAACAGGGTTACATGACCCACTCAGGGTAACACAATTAGTCCAAGTCTGCGACCAGACTGGAACTCATAAAGATTAGTTTTTCTGACTGACATTGACATTGACATTTTCTGACTGACAGAATGACATTCTGACATTTTATCTACCATAGCACCATACTAGGTAGCACATAGTATTGGCTAAATAAATGTTTTTTGATTTCTGGTTTGACATTGAAATCCCATTCAGAGGTAAAGGAAGAATTTCTGCCCTAGAAGGGGTTCAACTATATTTTAAAAGACCAGAAATAACGATGAACCTAACATTTATACAGACATCCTCAACCCTTCATCCGCATAAAACCCAACAAACATCTAGGAAGTATAACCATCAACAAGGATGGGATTCCTCAGAGAGTGAACACTGCTCCAAGCCAGGAAGAATTATAGAACAGGAGATTCAAGCCTCTCCTACCTCCTGCTTGTAGGGGAAAAATCACTAAGCTAAAATACACAGAAGAATCTTCTGCCTACCCTAAGTTATAGGATGCTGCCCTTACTGAAAAGATTCAAAGTCACACCCAACCAAACCAAAATCTGGAGTGAATTGAGATTTCAACTCTCCATCAAAGACTGAGCCCAAAGGGTTCCTTAGATTAGATTGACCCATTCAGCAAAGTCCCTGAACCCTGTGAAAAGTCAGACAGCTGAGTGACCTGCACAGCTCAATCTGGCAGCCAGGCAAGCAGGGAGACTTGCTCAGTTAAGGTTGGCAGCAGCTGTGCTCCGCAACAGGAAGGAGCACCAGGCTCAGTCCAGTAGCAGGTGCCCAGCAGCTGAGTGACTCATCTGCCTAGTCAAGCAGCTGCCATGCTGAGTGACCAAATAACTTGTTTAGTCAAGCCTAGGAGATGCCAAGATCAATGAAGAATGAGCTTGGCAGCCAAACCTCTCACTAAGCCCAGCTCATCAGTAAATTGGCGATCCAGTGGAGACACCATGGCCTCCAAGAAGCCAGCCCACAAGAGGAAGCAAGGTAATGCTTCTGTTGGTGCCACCATGTCCCACTTTTAACATCAGAACTCTCCAGCAAAATAAAGGACATTAAAGTCGCAGCTTTCTAGAGTTGTGAGTTGGTTTGATCTTATGTATTCTCTATCTATATATCCCAATCTGTGAGCTCTATTTGTGTTTATTATCCCCACCAAATTTTCCTCTGTGAATTAGTGGGAAATAATATACCAGGTTTGGGGAAAGATGCTTTCTTGTTCTTACTGTGCAATATCAATAAATGCCTTTACTGGGTAAGAATTGAATCCACTGCATAATCATTAACATGAAGCACACTGGTGGGAGCTCATGGATTACACTTTTAACAATTACAAATAGGATTATCCTTAGAAAGCAAGGTAATCATCACCCTTCTAAGAATCCAATCTGCCAATGAAAATGTGAATTGGAAACATGACTATTGACTGGGTATTATATAAGTAAAAAAGCCCTGAACCTCTATTACATGTAGAAGTACTCTGGTCTGAATCCCAGCTCTGCTTCTTCCTGTTTCTGGGACCCTGGACAAATAAGCTGTCTGATTTCTCTGGGCTTCTTATCCATAAAATGAGAGGATTAGATTAGCTTATTGACTTCTATGATCCTATGCATAACATTAACAAATAAAAGTGGTTAAGGAAATAGGGAATATATCAGGATAAAATTGAAACAATCAGTAGCATCCTGGAATCTATATACACCAGTTTCTGTACTCAGAAAATCTCACCATACTTTGATAGATTCAAGCCCTTACTAGTCACCAGATTATTACTATTCCAATTAAAAAACAAATTGAAAGTATTTTAAATATAATTCATATACCTTGAAAAATATAGCAGTAGCTTGGTACAGTGAGTCTAAAAGACAGATCAAAATCTTTCATCAGAAACTTATTCTCTGTTTGCTCAACTAACTTAATCTTTTCAAGACTCAGTTTCCCCATTTGTAAAATGGAGATAACATCTTTCTAGAGAGTTATTATAAGGATCAAATGAGATGAAGCTTAGTGTTTAGCACTTTGAAAAGCTTAAGGCACTAGCCAGGTGATGATCCCCTGTATAATGTGTTCTATTATTGTTATAAGAAGTTTTCTATGATTGCTGCAGAATTTTTCTAAACAATCAGCTATTTTTTAAAAGTTCAGACTGTGCACGCAGTTTGGAGGTCCTGTCAGAGTTAAGCTGTTTGGATATATAAATCCCTTGAAATAACTTCTTGGTTTAGGTATATGAGCCACACTCATTGTATGGCTCATGGACCATGTGATTAAATGCTCATTTTATCTGATTGACCATTTTCTTAGCCCCTCTGCTATGAACAAAAAAAAATAATAATTCTTGAACAGAATGTACCTATGAGCTCTAGTTATATAAGAAGTGGAGATGTGAATGTTATCTGTGCAATATAAATCCAAGCTATATTATTTAGGATCCTGAGTGGTTTTTTTTCTATAGCATTCTGTTGGTAATCTCACAACTCCCAAGTACAACCTCTGGTTAATACAACTCTAGATTTAAGGTATTCTGTGGTTTTGCACACAAAACTATAGATCATGAGACCCAACATACACATCTATACATATGTACTATACACACCTATTTGTGTGGGGTTTTGTCTATTTAGAAAGAGAGCACACTTATCTCAAAGTAAAGGTATTTAGTGAAATAATGAAATAGCAGAGTAAGAAATGTAGTAATACATTCCCCCCATGAGTCTGGATTGCACTCTCCCACAAATACACACAGTATTGGTGGAAAAAGAGAATGAAAGGAGGAAACACAAATAGGGATACTTACATAGGAAATATATATGGACGCTTGGAATTGTGTCTAGAAAGTTATAAAATTGTGTATACCCTTACACCCAGCAACACCAATGCTGTCTGTTTCCCAAAGAGATCATGGAAAAAGGAAAAGAATTCTTATTTTTAGCAACTCTCTTTGTGATAGCAAAAAACTGGAAATCAAGGAGATGTCCATCAATTGGGGAATGGCTCAACAAATTGTGATGGAATACTACTGCGTTGTAAGAAACAATGAGCAGAAATATGAAGGTCAGATTGGAATGGGAGAGAGGAGAGGCAAATCGCAGTATTCCAACTAACATGGTAATGAGAACATCCTCCAGTGTAGGGCCAGAGGGAACAGAAAAGAGAAAATCAATGTGAAAGATTGGTAAAGAACAGATTAAAAAAAAAAAACAACTTACCTTTCATCTTGGAATCAATACTGTGTACTGGTTCCAAGGCAGAAGAGTGGTAAGGGCTCAGCAATGGGGGCTAAGTGACTTGCCCAAGATCACATAGCTGGGGAATGTCTGAGGCTAGATTTGAACCTAGGACCTCCCATCGCTAGGCCTGGTTCTCAATCCACTGAACTATCCAGTTGCCCCACAAAAAAAAAAAAAAAATTAAATTTATAGAGACTACTAACTTGCTGAATATGGTAGGTCAGGGAGAAGTTACAATTAAAAATAACTAAGTCATGAATGTGAGAGACGTGAATGAATAGCATTTACATAGAGGGAAATAGCAAAGTCAGCAATTTTGTAGAAAAAGATAATGAGATCAATATTGGTCATGTAGAATTTGAAATATTTCTCAGACCATCAGAAAAACATTCTATAGATAGATGAAAATTTGGATCTGGGGCTCAGAAGAGAGATCAGAATTGGAGATTAAGGTATGGGAACCATCTGCTAAGAAGCAATAGTTGAATCTAAGGGATTCAATGGAATTGCCAAGACTGAGAAAAGAACAGTAAAGTTGTCTAAGAAATGACAAATGGAATTAATAATTCCCTTTCATCTGTATATTCTTATGTTACTTTCCCTAGACACTTTTATTTTCATATTCCTATTCAATAGTCTAACTAGTATTGACTAGTTCCAAAATTTCAAACTATTTTTGTAGCCTGCTTGTAATAGAAATGCTGGATTTAAAGCCAGAGGACCAGGGTGTTGTTGATTCCTCTGACCTTGGGCTAATAATTTACTTTCTCCTGGCTTTAATTTTCTCATCTGCAAAACATACTTGGACTAAATGACTTTCATGTCTCTCTAAATCTATTATCTGATATATCCTAAACTCTTAAAAAGGGTCATATCACTCTTTTTCCCAGATCACATGTCAATTAATTACATTACAACTCTTAATATGCATTTTCTGACATTTTACAATCCATGTTCTTTCCCTCTCTCTCATCCCTTTCCTCTCCTCAAAAAGGTAGGCATTATGATATAGGTTGTACATATATTATTATACCTATTACCCTGTTCGTCAATTTGTGAAACAAGAAACATATCATTTATACTAAAGAAAAATTCATGGAGGAAATAAAGTGAAGAATGGTATGCTTCATTCTACATTCAAACTCAATCTGTTCCTTCTATGGCAGCGAATATCCTTCTACATCATGAACCCCTTGGAATTGTTCTGGATCCTTGCCTTGTTGACAATAGTGCAGTTATTCACAATTGATCATATATTACTGTTGTTAAAAGCTTCAGACAGTTTATTGAAAGTTTATATAATACAGTCAAACATCTTAGTCATTAAAATTGAGGTTTTCATAATTTGAATTTCTTAAGAGGCAGCATTTGCAATAATTTCTCTCTCTCCTTCTCCTTCTTTCACTTTTAAGAATAAATGCCTACAATTTAAGAGGCAGTATTTTCTATCTTATGGAATACACAGTGAGAGCTATTAGATGTCAACCACCAATTCTGGCTCTTAAAGTAAATCATTAGGTGAATTAGAAAAAGTTGCCCTTTTATAAACTCCCAGTAAAATGCAATATGCATAGAGAACAATTAATGAGGAAATATGAATAATAAATTTACTATTATAAATTGTAACAAACATAAATGTAATATAAATTATAACAAGTATTAATATAGTATAACTCTTCAGGATGAAGAATCTATCAAATGATATTTGTAAAGGTTGTAGCAAGCATACAAAATAAGTGGATTGGAAACAGTCATTGGAAATGTGAATTCTTTGAGACTATTTTATGCTATTTTAGCAATATGGTTACATTGCTGTGAGGTCAATAGATCACTTTTTTCCCTCCTTTTTCATACTTCTGGGCAATGCTTCATTAACTTTTAGTCAGTCTTAGAAAAGTTAATTTATCAAAAAATCAAGAGCCCTCTGCTGGGCACCACTATTTGTCTAATTCCTAAATCTGATTGCCTAGTACTGTGTTACACAAAGCATCAGATGGAGAAGCTTTCTCAATTGTTAAATTGTTTTGGCCAAAGGATGGAAATTGACTTCTATGTTTAAGTTCTAATTCGGTGCCCTACTCAGTCAATTTCCATATGAAATTAGATAGGGAATAGGGGTTAGACCTATAATCTCAGCATTTTATGGAATACTCTCTAAGAATTCAGGCTATTACAGTCTTAATGATCTTCCTAGAGAAATGAGTTTGTGATATACCCAAGGTCACACAAATAACATATGTTGGAGATGATGGGACTTGAAACCATGGCTTCCTGCCACCATATCAACTAAACCATGCTGCTACTTGAGATTATGTTTATGCTATGGGGAATAATGATCAATTACCAGATGAGTTGATATAGATTCCTATCTTACCTAATAAAAATAGCAATGATAGAGACTTCCGGGTTAACCCGGAAGTTTAGAGACAGGTCTCTTCCTCTCCTGATTATCTACTGATATAGACTACCTCAAAAAGTCCCCCCAACAAAACCCCAAAAAACAAAAAAATAAATTCAGATGAACAAAGGTAATCCACAGTACAGCATAGCGCTAAAGGTACCTGGGATTTAGCAGTTTCCACACTATATAGGGGTGAAATAGCTCCCACCAAAATGCAAGCTAATCAACCCTCCTCTACCCCACCTATGAAGCCAAGGTCAGAGCCAGCATACTGATCAGCGGGCCAGCAAGGGGTACCTCTTGATCCTTGGCAGTTGACTAAGACCACCAGGGACCTGCCCCTGAGAGCAGTTAGACCTAAGACCCCAGCAGGTCAAAAGAATTCAGACATTGGACACAGAGATAGCACAGCGAGGGGTAGCATATTGTAGAAGCCATGGAGAAACAAGAGGTAGCCTCAGGCAAAAAGCACTCTCCTTAGGTCCATACACAGAGAGACTGCCCTCCTCACTTAGACTGCTGACTAGAAAAGGGAAGGAAAAACTAGCTTAGCAATGGCAAATAATACACAGAAAATACAACTTCCAACCACCAAGAAGATCAAGAAAAAGGCTATGACCTTGGATAAATTTTATGGAGAAAAAATCCAGACTACAGAGGAAACAGCAGAGGACAACAAATAATTAAATTCATCCAAATCTTCCAGAAATTAGAAATAGGCCACAAACTCTTCAAGAATTTAAATCTGAGATTTTGAGGAAAATGGAGGAGTTTTGGCAAGTAAAGATGGAAATAGTTCAAAAAGAAAATAACAGTATAAAAGACAGGAACTCCCAATTGGAGAAAGAAGACAAGAAATCAAATGAAATGATAATTAAATTGGGGAACACAATTAAATAGCTGGAAGCCATGAAAAGCAGGACAGACCAAGCAAAAAAGGAAAAATCAAAAGATTATAGGGGAAAACCAAAAGATTATAATGGAAAACCCGTCTTTAAAGACCAGAATTGGACAGTTGGAAGTCAATGATCTCACAAAACAGCAAGAATTAATAAAGCAAAGTTAAAATACTGACAAAATAGAAGGAAATATGAAATATCTCACCAAGAAGATGACTGATCATGAAAATCAGTCTAGAAGAGAAAAATCTGAGAATCATTGGTCTTCCTGAAAACCCAGAAATAAACAGAAATCTTGATATTATACTACAAGAAATTGTCCAGGAAAACTGCCCTGATATTCTTGAAAAAGAGGGCAAAATAGATAATGAAAGAGTTTATAGAATACCCTCTACACTAAATCCTCAAAAGGCAACCCCCAGGAATGTAATTGCCAAATTCAAGAACTTCCAAGCTAAAGAGAAAATTTTACAAGAAGTCAGAAAGAGACAATTTACATATCAAGGAGCACCAATCAGGATTACACAAGATCTGATAACTTCCACATTAAAGGACTGCAAGGCTTGGAATATGATATTCATAAAGACAAGAGAATTTGGTCTTCAACAAAGGTTCACTTACCCATCAAAAGTGACTATATACTTCCAGGGGAAAGTATGGGCATTCTACAAAATAGAAGCTTTCCAAGTATTTGTAAAGAAAACACCAGAACTAAATGGAAAGTTTGATATCCAAACACACAAAAAAAAGAAAAAAACAAGAGAAAAATGAAAAGGTAAGTAACAAAGAGGGGGGGAAGAAAAAAATTGTTTTTTATTTAAATTTTCTTCTTTAAGGGCTTCACTAAGATCAAATTGCTTATATTAATATACAAAAAATGTTATGTGTAACTCTCAAAAATTATATTTACTATTATAGTAATTAGAAGAATGATAATAGGTAGAGAATAGGGTAATAAGTGGTCTAAGATGATATGTAAAAAAAGAAAAAGGCGAGAGGGGAATACAAGATGGCACCAAGAGAAACTTGAAGGAATAAGATAAATAGGACAATCTATATCACACAAAGAGGCTCATGGGAAGGGGAGGGGAAGAATACTATTATAAGGAGAAGAAGAGAGTGCTAATTGGAACTACTTAAACCTTAGTCTCAATAGAATCAGTTCTGAGAGGGAAGTATATCTTACCTTACAGAGAAAGTGAGGAGAGAAAAACTAAGGAATGGGGAGTGCAAAAAGGGAGGGAAAGAGAGGAGGCTGGGAATTTAATAGATCCTGAAAATAATGAGAAGGGAACAAAAAGAGAGGGAGTGGAAAGGGAAGTGAAATAAGAGTGGGTATTAGGGGGACTGATTAAAAGCAAACCACTGGTTTAAAAGGAAATAGAAAAATAAAAAAGGGCAGAACTAGGAGAGGATATCAAAATTCTGGGTAATACAGAGGTGGCAATCATAACTCTGAATGTGAATGGGATGAACGAATCCATAAAATGAAAAGAAATAGCACCGTGGATTAGAAACCAAAAACTACCATATGTTGTCTACAAGAAACACAAAGGATGAGACTCAATGGCTGGAGCAAAATCTATTGGGCTTCAAATGAGAAAAAGAAGGCAGGAGTGGCAATCATGATATCTGAAAAAGCCAAAGTAAAAATAGATCTGATTAAAAGAGATAGGGAAGGTAATTACATACTGATAATGAGGAAATATCAGTACTCAACATATATGCAGCAAATGGTATAGCATCCAAATTTCTAAAGGAGAAACCAGTGGAGTTGAAGGAGGAAATACATAGTAAAACTATACTAGTGGGAGACCTGAACCATCTTCTATCAGATCTAGATAAATCAAACCAAAAAATACATAAGAAAAATGTGAAAGATATGAATGAAATCTTAGAAAATTAAAGTTAATAGATATGTGGAGAAAAATAAATAGGTATAAAAAGGAATAAACCTTTTCAGCAGCAGATAATACATTCACAAAGATTTACCATACACTAAGGCATAAAACATGGCAAACATAAAAGAGCAGAAATAATAAATGTAATCTTTTCAGATCATAATTCAATAAAAATAATAATTAGTAATGGTACATGAAGAGACAAATCAAAGATTAATTGGAAACTAAATAATGTGATTCTCCAAAACTGGTTAGTTAAAGAACAAATCATAGAAAAAATGATTTCATTGAATAAAATGACAATGATGAGACATCCTTTCAAAACCTATGGGATGCAGCCAAAGCAGTACTCAGGGGGAAGTTTATGTCCTTGAGTTTGTATACTAACAAATTAGGGAGGGCAGAGGTCAATGAATTGGGAATGCAAATTAAAAACTTGAAAGTAAACAAATTAAGAACCCTCAGACGAAGACTAAATTAGAAATTCTAAAAATCAAAGGAGAAATTAATAAAATTGAATGTCAAAGAACTATTGATTTTATAAATAAGACTAGAAGCTGGCACTTTGAAATAAAAAACAAATAAAATAGGCAAAGTACTGGTCAAACTAATTTTAAAAAGGAAAGAAGAAAACCAAATTGACAGTATCCAAGATGAAAAGGGAGACCTCACCTCTAATGAAGAAGAAATTAAGGCAATCATTAAAAACTATCATACCCAATTATATGGCAACAAATATGGCAATCTAGGTGATATGGATGAATACTTACCAAAATATAAATTTCCTAGACTAACAGAGGAAGAAATAGACTATCTAAACAATCCCATATCAGAAAAAGAAATTGAATAATCTATCAAAGAATTCCCTAAGAAAAAATCCCCAGGTTCAGATGGATTCACAAATGAATTCTATCAAATATTCAAAGAACAACTAATCCAAATATTAAACAAGCTATTTGACAGAATAAGCCAAGAATGAGTTCTACCAAATTCATTTTATGACACAAACATGGTACTAATCCCAAAGCCAGGCAGGTCAAAAACAAAGAAAGAAAACTATAGACCAATCTCCGTAATAAATATAGATGCAAAAATCTTAAATAGGATACTAGCAAAAAAGACTTCAGCAAGTCATCACAAGGGTTATTCACTATGACCAGGTAGGATTTATACAAGGAATGCAAGGATGGTTCAATATTAGGAAAACCATCCACATAATTGACCATATTAACAAGAAAACTGACAAAAATCACATGATTATCTCAATAGATGAAGAAAAGGCCTTTAAAAAAATACAACACTCATTCCTATTGAAAACACTAGGAAACATAGGAATAAAAGGGCCTTTCCTAAAAATAATAAACAGTATATATCTAAAACCATCAGCAAACATCATCTGCAATGGGGATAAACTAGAAGCCTTCCCAATAAGTTCAGGAGTGAAACAGGAATGCCCATTATCACCTCTATTATTTAACATTGTACTAGAAACACTAGCAGTAGCAATTAGAGAAGAAAAAGAAACTGAAGGCATCAAAATAGGCAATGAGGAGACCAAGCTATCACTCTTTGCAAATGATATGATGGTCTACTTAAAGAATCCTAGAGAATCAACTAAAAAGCTAATGGAAATAATCAACAACTTTATCAAAGTTGCAGGATACAAAATAAACCCACATAAGTCATCAGCATTTCTATATATTTCCAACACATCTCAGCAACAAGAATTAGAAAGAGAAATTCCATTTAAAATTATCCTAGACAATATAAAATACTTAGGAATCTGTCAAGACAAATACAGGAACTATATGAACACAACTATAAAACAGTCTCCCATACAATTAAAACTAGATCTAAACAATTGGAAAAACATCGATTGCTCATGGGTAGGATAAGCTAACATAATAAAAATGACAATCCTACCCAAATTAATTTACTTCTTTAGTGCCATACCCATTGAACTTTTATACTGAATTATGGAAAAATATTCTAAATTAACTAATTAAATAAAAATTTTTAATAGTGGCAATGATAAAATAGTTTTTACTAAGGCCAAGTGGAAAAACCAAGGTTCAAATGATGGTGTTGACATTAATTATGGGTGAATTTATAGGCAAATACTCCACCCACCCATTCTAATTCTATTCTCTCAGCTTCCCATTATAAAATGTGACTATTAAAATGCTTATTATTTATCTGTCAATGTTGTTCTGATAAGCCTTTGAAAAATTTAACAGATAGGTATATGGGTACAATCTTATTCATTCTTTCCCTAAGTAAACCCCAAAGAACTATGCTAAATTCTTATATCCTTTTGATTTGTGTTAATTATTTTAACACTGCAATTTAATGCTGATCAAATTTAATTTAATTTAATTTTAATTCTGGTCAATCATGGAAATTGTTATAAATAAAAATTAATTTAGGAGGTATTATACTAAATATATAAGTATTTATTTTTGTAAAGAGAAAAAAAAAGGTAGAAAAAAGGTTTCCAACCTGGCATGGTTCCCTCCACCCCAACAATTGCCAGAGATTATAGGCAAGAAGAGCCATCAAGACAGCTCAGAGAAAAAAACTCATATCAGAAAGGGGGACAGGAGCCAAGAGGGTGATCCAGCTTCCCATACTGACCTTTCAAACCTAAACTCCTCCCCCAGATCCTTTCATTGGCCAATGTCCTTCATACATCATGCCTTGTGGCTGGGAGACATGTGACTCTCCGACTTCCATGGTGAGTCCTTCTGGGAATCGACTGGGTTGGAGGTCCTCCAGATATTTAATTCACACAGTGACAGATTCAGAGAATTCTTGCCTGTGCTCTTATTTTAGTCTAATTTTTCTGTAGAGAACTAGATCTAAGTAAATTCAATGGACTTTTTTAATATTCTCTGTCAAAGTCAATTTATAATAGAATAAAAATAGTAAAAAGTAGACAATAGAATAGCATTTCAATAGTAATACCTAAGATCTTTAAGGGAAGACTCACTCTTGTATAATCATCACCCAGCAAGCAAGGCGATTGACATTTTTTTAACCAAACCTTAGATTTCATCAGTAAAAGGAACTCCATCTACCACTGCAGATAAGCAAATGTTTAACTCCTATTAAGCTTAGAGATGTTTCTAGAGTCACTTTGAGTCTAAATAACTTGTCTAGAAGAATACAGTCCAGTATATGTACTGAGTATAGAGACTGGACTGGAACACTGGAACCCAGGTCTTTTTAAGTCCAAGGCTAGCTTTCAAAGCCAAAGTGCCTACCATAGAGTAGGGGTTTAATAAATGCTTATTGTTTGATTGATAATAGACATTAAATATTTCATGACTGAGAAAAATTTTTTACAAAAACTAACCTTTCTTGTGAATTCATATCTGACTCAAGAAAAAGAGATCCTCTTCGTATTATCTATTACGTTTTCTGAACTCAGCCTAAGTATAGAAAACCATTTCCTAAAGCAGACATATTTCTTTTTTTTATATTATTTTGAGAGGCAATGTCAAAAAGGAATAGAATTATAGTTTGGAGTTTAAATTTATATGACTGTAAATTGCAGTGACATGATCCCATAATTTATTAATGTTCCAATTACCCAAAATGAAAGAGACAAGAAGGACTTAATGGGAGGAAATACCTGCCTAAATTTTAAAACTTAGAGAAATAAATTGTATTATTAATGAAGCAATTAATGTTTTATTTATAAATTACTTTCATATAAATATATATTAAGTTAATATTAACATTAAACTTTTTGCCTAAAATAATGCATCCTAATTATTCATTTACTAAAGCATCCCCTCCAAGAATAAAAGACAAAAATACAAATTATCTCTCAGGTGTTTTACTTCTGCAGTGAAAATGTTAGAGAGGAAGAAATGGAGTCACTGGTGCCAAGAATCACATAGTTTCAAGTGCCCATCAATAAAGTGTAATCTTTATTCTTTCTATAATATGACCTTACTTAGTATGAGTCTTAGTTCAACACCTGAACTGACATACTTCTAGAGGAATTGAATCTCATTAATATCTAGATTTTGACATAAATGAAATTAAATTAAAATTAATAGAAATTAATAGAAATAGAAATTAAAAGACATAAAATTCCAACTATATGGAAACACTTTTCACTGGTTGTATTAGAAGACACAAAGAGAGTATGTTTCTCATCACGTGCCCAAAGGCAACAACAAACATCATTTTATGAAATTAATACTTTGTCATCTTGCTCATGATAAATATAAACAAAGAGGACACCATAAAGATATTTGAAATTTGCAAGGTAAAATTTGTTGCACAGGAGGGAACATAAAAAGAGACTATATTAAGAATGTGACTGGTTAATGATCAGGGAATCATTTACAAATTAGCCATCTGGGCAATTCCAGAGACTTGACCCAAACTGCCAAAGAAGAATCATTTATGGGCTGAGAGGGAGAGGCTTTGTCTTCCAACTAGGTTTCCTTCCCCTCCTTCTCCCTCCACAAAGGATTTGGTGGATTTTGAATTTTTCATTTTCCCATCATTACTTGGTGGTGTCTCCATGTCAGCAAAAAGCAATTATTTCCATTGGCAGCTAAGGTCAGACTGAAAATAGATTCACAGCTTTATAAAATGCCCAGGTAAAATGCAAGAGAGAGAACTTCTTGACAATCTCATTACTGGGAGAAAAGGAGTACTGGATGCCATAAATGGTGTTACCCTTTTGCCACATCTGTACTCAAGGCTTGAATACACTTTCCCTGGCCTCCCTATGCACTAGTGGGATAATGTGTCACACATTTTTGAAGGAATACTTTGTATCAGCTATTTTTACTCTACCACCTTATAAAATAATCCTTTCTAAAAGTTTTTTAATAAACATTTCATATATGTTCACTTAAACCATTAGCCACTCAGGGAAAACATAAAAACTGAATCAAAAGAAAATATAAAGATTAGAAAAAGACAATGCAGGCATTTATATAACTTCACACCTAACTCATTTGAATTAGATATAGAAACCCACCAACCAAAATAAAGGGAAAATGAGACGAGTAAAACACAGTCACTTTGATTACTTCTGTTTCCTATGAGTTTAAATGATATTATTTAAAATCACTAGGACAAGGATGCCAAAGGATCCCAGAAAACTTTTGCCAGGTAACACTTAAAAGAGACGTAGTAATCGAGATCAACACTACCTTAAACATTATTGAGGAAGATCATAGAAATTTTGAGTAGCATTGCCTTTCAGAAGAGCAAAACATTGTAGAGAGAATGAGATTATTTTCTGTGAGACCTTACTAAACTAGATCATTAAGAATATCTCAATAAAACTGAAAGAGGACAACAAATAGGTGAAAAGGGAAATAGAGATGTCAATGTTTCTATAATAGATTATTTTCTTCACCAATGAGAGTGGAAACATCTTATGTGGACTTCAACATTCTCAGTAAGAGGAACTAAACATTTTGCTTAAGGAAATGGATGGAAAGGTCAAAACTAATAGTGAAAATAAAGATGAATCTCACTCTGGAGGTGACATAACTTAGAAAATATTGATTTTATAGAATTTAAAACTTAAGGTAATAGGTATGGAAACAGAATTGATGGTTATATTACTTTTTTTAAAAAGGCAATGTCTCCTTTCTCATTTCTCTGAAATCTTTACAGTGATATTTCTTTGTCTTTACTGAGGGTTGCACCTAATGAAAAGTATAGGGGAAAAGGAGAATATTCAACAATAATTATCTATATCAAACAATATTTTCATAGTCATACTATTGATTGAAATGTATAGTTAAAAAAAGACCCTGTGTGCTTATAATTTAATGAATTGTTTATTTGTACCATTTCCTCTGGGACATTTCTTCCTTCATCAACATTATTATTAGCAAGCTGGGTCCCAGAGTGAAATTATTACTTTCAGGGTTCAGATTGTAACTCTGAGGAGTCATGTTTCTAATACATGCATTACACTTACAAGTGTCCATAGTTATGCTTCACACTAACAATTATTCAGTAGCCTAGTTTATTCATGTTGTTTACTAAGAAAACATAACAGAAAGAGGTGGTATAAAACATTCCCCCAAAATACAGCTAGGGGAAGCCCAGTCCAGGTGACACTGTAAATAGAGTATTGGACCTGGAGACAGGAAGATTTATCTTTCTGAGTTCAAATCTGGCTATAGACTGTAAAATGAACTTTTATAGGAGAGGAGAGAAATTGAAGGTAGAGAGAGACTAATTTAATAATTCAGAGGCCATTCCAATAATCACACTGAGAGGTGATAAGCACCTAAATTAGGGTGGTTGTGATATGAGCAGTGAGAAATGAACATATTTTTTTTAATTGACTTCATAGAGCAAACTGAAAGACCCTCCTCCAAAATGATATTTCCTCTGTGTATGGTAAGATCACATAAAATTGCTTTATAAATGCAATGACATACATTTGATTATTAATGTAGTTATCCATAAAATAAGGTGATATAAGTTGACGCAAAGTGCTACCTTCATGGTTTCCTCTGAAGAATATAAATGGTAGAAGGATTCCCTTTAGATACTGAGGTCATCTAAATGCTCAAATTTGCATATGAATTAAACCTCTAAATACTACCATATCTACTCCATTAGTTCTAAAAATTTTAAGGAGATTGATAATATAGAAAACCAAAAGTTACATGGGTGAAGCATTGGCCTCTGTCCAGTCTGAGATATGTAGTTATATTGTCACTTAAACCATTAGGGTATAAATTGTAAAAGTTAAAATTAAATCTCAATAATAAATATATTCTTTTTTGAGGTATATTAAGAATCATTAGAAATCAAGGAATAAAGAGGATACAAAATAAAAACCATGTTCCCATGGCTGGTTAGCCATTTTCAAATTTTCCCTGCCTTACCACCATTACTGCTAATGCTAGATCATGCAAGAAGAGAGAGAGAGCATGGGAAGTGTTACTGCCAATTAAATACCAATAACGTGATCTTGTCAATGTGGAGACACAGGAGAGATTATAGGGAATTTGGGGAAATACCAAGGACTTCTGGGGAATCTTGGGTAGGCAGTGTTCATGGACAGTGAACTGTACCAAGAATTGAGAAGAGAGCAAGTAATATTTCATATAGAAAGTTGGCCAGCAATTTCAGGGATACTGCCTGACATATAAAATCTTTTTTCTTATTATTAGTATTCTTCTGATACTGCTATTTGGCTATAAATCATGGGCCAGCCCTTTCTCCAAAGAATAAAAAAAATTAGTGATCCAAAAGACCAGCTCAGTTCTTGGGAGCAGCTGAATCAGTGATAATAGCTTTCAGAGTTCTCCGTCACGGGCTATAAGGGGGTAGAATACAAGAATCCCTTTTCTGGCTCTAGGTACAGGACTCTATTGTAATTGTCATATTCAGATCCAGTCCACAGTCCCAGGCAAGGAGGAATACTATCATACACCAACATTTGTGGCCGCAGGGAAGCTGGGATCCTTGATCATAGTTATAAGATGGAAAAAGAATGCTTGTGGTTGCTCACAATGAAGAGCACAGGCCAGGAGAGTATTAAATACACTTCTTCTTTGATAATACCACTTTGGAAGAGCAGAAAGCTTATAGATTCCCCAAAGTTAGCTCTGAGGGCAGCTGCACAAAGAACCTGATGGTTAAAACAATGCCCTCTTCACCACTAGAATAGAATCTACACATAATAGGTTTGGGGTTCTTTTTTGTTTGTTTGTTAAAAAAAGAAACAAGAAAAATGCTGAAAATGAGCAAACTACAAAAAAAGAAACTCAATAGAGAATGTTATTTGGGTGATAGGAAAGACTAAAACACAAATTTAGAGGCAGATAGCAAAGTTAAGGCTACTGAGGACAAAGCCTCAATGAAAAATATGAATTGGTCTCAAGCCCCAAAAGGATTATTGGATGAGCTCAAAATTGATTTTAAAAATCAAATAAGAGAAATAAAAGAAAAATAGCGAAAGAAGTGAGAATAATAAAGGACAATCGTGCAAAAAGGGTGACTGGCTTGGTAAAGGAGGCACAATAAATACTAAAGAAAAGAATACCTTAAAAAACAGAATAGGCCAATTGATAAAAGAGGCACAAAAATCTATTGAAGAGAACTTTTTAAAAAGTAAAGTTGGCCAAATGAAAATAGATATGTCAAAATTCACTGAATAAAAGAACTTTAAAAGGCAGATTTGGACACATTAAAAAAATGTAAAAAGGATTCTCTAAGGAAAAGAACTCTTTAAAAAGTAGGATTGACTCTTCATTTTATTTCGTTCCTTCATTTTTCTTTAGTGTAAGCAATATGTGTCTTGTTTCACAACATGACAAACAAAGAAATATTTATCATATTATAATATATATATATATACATATATATATATATACAACCCATGTCATATTACCTGATTTCTTGGGCAAGGGAGAACATATAAACTGCAAAATGTCAGAAAACACATAATAAAAATTGTATCGGCATGTAACATGGAAAATAATTAAATTTAAAATAAAAAAGGAAAATTGGCCAAATGGAAAAGAAGCTACAAATGTTTTGAGAAGAGAAACCCTTCCTAAAAATAAAATTGGGCAAATGGAAACTAATTACTTCATGAGATATCAAGAAAAGATCAAACAAAATCAAAAGAATGAAATAGAAGAAAATGTGAAATATCTCATTGGAAAAACAATTGAGTTGGAAAAATAGATCCAGGAGAGATATTTTAAGAATTATTAGACTACCTAAACTCCATGATCAGAAAAAGAGCTTAGACATCATCTTTCAAGAAATTATCAAGGACAAACTACCTTGATATTTTTGAAAAAGAGAGTAAAATACAAACTGAAAGGATCTGCCAATCACCTCTGAAAGAGATCCCAATATGCAACTTCCCAGGAATGTCAAATACCAAAAACTGTTCATACCCTTAATCCAACAATAAAATTACTAGGTCTGTATCCCAAAGATATAAAAAACAAAAAGGGAAATGACATATATATATATATATGTATTAATTATTTCTTATAGTGGTGACAAAGAATTAGAGAATGAGAAGATATCCATCAATTGGAGAATGACCCAGTTTGGTATGATACCCTCATGGAATATTATTGTGCTACAAAATATGATGAGCAGAAGGAGTTCATAAAACCTTAGAAAAACTTATACAAACTGATATAGAGTGAAATAAGCAGAACCAAGAGATCACTGTAACATAGTAACAACAACAAGTATTCAATGAATAACTGTGAATAAATTGATATTTTCAGCATTGTCGTGACCCAAGACAATCCAAAAGGACTTATTACCAAAAAATCATCTGCTTCCTGAAAGAGAACTGATAGAGTCTGAATCCAGACCAAAACATACTATATATTACTTTCTTCGTTTTTGTTTGTGTTTTATTACATAAAAAGATTAATATGGAAAATATTTTACATGATTGCACATGTAAAATCTATAACAGATTACTTATAATTTCAGTTGGGGGAAGAAGGGAAGAGAAGGAGGGAGAAAGAAAAGTCAGGACTCAAAATTTAAAAAAATACTCAAATGTTAAAAATTATTACATGTAATTGGCAAAACAATTAAAAATTATCAAATAAAGTATACATACCAAAAAAAAAATTGAATGGTGTCAGTTCAGCAATGTTTATGGAGCTTTAGGGAATGCTAATATCATTCCAGAAAGCACAGAATCACAGAATGCAAAAGGTTTTCAAAAGACATCTAATCCAAACAGCAACTAACCAGAAATCAACATTATTCTATTCCTGAGAAGTGAACAGCTGGCCTCTGATTGAAGACCTACTTCAGGGAATGGGAATTCACTAACACAAATCAACATTTAATCAAGTTTTCAGTATCTGTCTTCCAAGTGTTTCAGGTGCTACTCATTTTTTCCATTCTCTATCTACACATAGGGGTAGCTAGGTGGCATGCTGGATTATAGTCAGGAAAACCTGGGTTAAAATCTGACCTCAGAGACTTAATAAAAAGCTGTCTGACCATGGGCAAGTCACTTAATCCTGTTTGCCTCTGTTTCCTCATCTTTAAAGTGATATGGAAAAAGAAAATGTCAAATCTTAGAAAAATTAGAATTAATAGACATATGGAGAAAAATAAATAGGGATAAAAAGGAATACACCTTCTTCTCAGCACCACGTGGCACATTCACAAAGATTGACCATACCTTAGGTCACAGAAACATGGCACACAAATGCAGAAAAGCAGAAATAATAAATGCAGCCTTTTCAGACCACAAGGCAATAAAAATAACGATCAGTAATGGTACATGGAAAACCAAATCAAAAACTAATTGGAAACTAAACAATATGATACTCCAAAATCGTTTAGTTAGAGAAGAAATCATAGAAACAATTAATAATTTCATCGAGGAAAATGACAATGGCGAGACATCCTTTCAAACCTTTTGGGATGCAGCCAAAGCAGTAATCAGAGGTAAATTCATATCCCTGAGTGCATATATTAACAAACTAGGGAGAGCAGAGATCAATCAATTGGAAATGCAAATAAAAAAACTCGAAAGTGAACAAATTAAAAACCCCCAGTAGAAAACCAAACTAGAAATCCTAAAAATTAAGGGAGAAATTAATAAAATTGAAAGTGATAGAACTATTGATTTAATAAATAAGACAAGAAGCTGGTACTTTGAAAAAACAAACAAAATAGACAAAGTACTGGTCAATCTAATTTAAAAAAGGAAGGAAGAAAAGCAAATTAACAGCATCAAAGATGAAAAGGGGGACATCACCTCTGAGGAAGAGGAAATTAAGGCAATCATTAGAAATTACTTTGCCCAATTATATGGCAATAAATATACCAATTTAAGTGATATGGATGAATATATACAAAAATACAAACTGCCTAGACTAACAGAAGAGGAAATAGAATTCTTAAATAATCCCATATCAGAAAATGAAATCCACCAAGCCATCAAAGAACTTCCTAAGAAAAAATCCCCAGGGCCTGATGGATTCACCAGTGAATTCTATCAAACATTCAGAGAACAGTTAATCCCAATACTATACAAACTATTTGACATAATAAGCAAAGAGGGAGTTCTACCAAACTCCTTTTATGACACAAACATGGTACTGATTCCAAAACCAGGCAGGTCAAAAACAGAGAAAGAAAACTATAGACCAATCTCCCTAATGAATATAGATGCAAAAATCTTAAATAGGATACTAGCAAAAAGACTTCAGCAAGTGATCAGAAGGGTCATCCACCATGATCAAGTAGGATTTATACCAGGGATGCAGGGCTGGTTCAATATTAGGAAAACCATCCACATAATTGACCACATTAACAAGCAAACCAACAAGAACCACATGATTATCTCAATAGATGCAGAAAAAGCCTTTGATAAAATACAACACCCATTCCTATTAAAAACACTAGAAAGCATAGGAATAGAAGGGTCATTCCTAAAAATAATAAACAGTATATATCTAAAACCATCAGCTAATATCATTTGCAATGGGGATAAACTAGATGCATTCCCAATAAGATCAGGAGTGAAACAAGGATGCCCATTATCACCTCTATTATTTGACATCGTACTAGAAACACTAGCAGTAGCAATTAGAGAAGAAAAAGAAATTGAAGGCATCAAAATAGGCAAGGAGGAGACCAAGTTATCACTTTTTGCAGATGACATGATGGTCTACTTAAAGAATCCTAGAGATTCAACCAAAAAGCTAATTGAAATAATCAACAACTTTAGCAAAGTTGCAGGATACAAAATAAACCCACATAAGTCATCAGCTTTTCTATATATCTCCAACACAGCTCAGCAGCAAAAACTAGAAAGAGAAATCCCATTCAAAATCACCTTAGACAAAATAAAATACCTAGGAATCTACCTCCCAAGACAAACACAGGAACTATATGAACACAACTACAAAACACTCGCCACACAACTAAAACTAGACTTGAGCAATTGGAAAAACATTAACTGCTCATGGGTAGGACGAGCCAACCTAATAAAAATGACTATCCTGCCCAAACTTATTTATGTATTTAGTGCCATACCCATGGAACTCCCAAAAAATTTCTTTACTGATTTGGAAAAAAGCATAACAAAGTTCATTTGGAATAACAAAAGATCAAGGATATCCAGGGAAATAATGAAAAAAAACACTAATGAGGGGGGCCTAGCAGTCCCAGACCTCAAACTATATTACAAAGCAGCAGTCATCAAAACAATTTGGTACTGGCTAAGAGACAGAAAGGAGGATCAGTGGAATAGACTGGGGGAAAGCGACCTCAGCCAGATAGTATACGATAAACCCAAAGATCCCAGGTCTTGGGACAAAAATTCACTATTTGATAAGAACTGCTGGGAAAATTGGAAGACAGTGTGGGAGAGATTAGGAATTGATCAACACCTCACACCCTACACCAAGATAAATTCAAAATGGGTGAAAGACTTAAACATAAAGAAGGAAACCATAAGTAAATTGGGTAAACACAGAATAGTATACATGTCAGACCTTTGGGAAGGGAAAGACTTTAAAACCAAGCAAGACATAGAGAGAATCACAAAATGTAAAATAAATAATTTCGACTACATCAAATTAAAAGGCTTTTGTACAAACAAAAGCAATGTAACTAAAATCAGAAGGAAAACAACAAGTTGGGAAAAAATCTTCATAAAAACCTCTGACAAAGGTTTAATTACTCATATTTATAAAGAGCTAAATCAATTGTACAAAAAATCAAGCCATTCCCCAATTGATAAATGGGCAAGGGACATGGATAGACAGTTTTCAGATAAAGAAATCAAAACTATTAATAAGCACATGAAAAAGTGCTCCACATCTCTTATAATCAGAGAGATGCAAATCAAAACAACTCTGAGGTATCACCTCACACCTAGCAGATTGGCTAACATGACAGTTATGGAAAGTAATGAATGCTGGAGGGGATGTGGCAAAGTAGGGACATTAATTCATTGCTGGTGGAGTTGTGAACTGATCCAGCCATTCTGGAGGGCAATTTGGAACTATGCACAAAGGGCGATAAAAGACTGTC
Organism: Monodelphis domestica; assembly: GCF_027887165.1. Lineage (NCBI taxonomy): Eukaryota > Metazoa > Chordata > Mammalia > Didelphimorphia > Didelphidae > Monodelphis > Monodelphis domestica. The sequence goes on from NC_077232.1 coordinate 245,563,331, forward strand.
TGCCCTTTGATACAGCCATAGCACTGCTGGGTTTGTACCCCAAAGAGATAATGGACAAAAAGACTTGTACAAAAATATTCATAGCTGCGCTCTTTGTGGTGGCCAAAAATTGGAAAATGAGGGGATGCCCATCAATTGGGGAATGGCTGAACAAATTGTGGTATATGTTGGTGATGGAATACTATTGTGCTCAAAGGAATAATAAAGTGGAGGATTTCCATGTGAACTGGAACAACCTCCAGGAAGTGATGCAGAGCAAGAGGAGCAGAACCAGGAGAACATTGTACACAGAGACAAACACACTGTGGTATCATCGAACGTAATGGACTTCTCCATTAGTGGCAGTGTAATGTCCCTGCACAATCTGCAGGGATCAAGGAGAAAAAAACACTATCCAAAAGCAGAGGACAAACTGAGGGAATAGAAACACCAAGGAAAAGCAACTGCCTGACTACAATGGCTGAGGGGACATGACAGAGGAAAGACTCGGAGCAAACACTCTGATGCAAATACTAACAACATGGCAATGGGTTCAAGTCAAGAACACATATGATACCAGTGGAATCACACATCGGCCACGGGGGGTGGGAGGGAGGAAAAGAAAATGATCTTTGTCTTTAATGAAAAATGCATGGAAATGATCAAATAAAATACCATTTAAAAAAAAGAAAAGAAAAAAAAAGGAAAAAGAAAATGTCAAACCACTCCAGCATCTTTGCCAGGAAAACTCCAAAAGGGGTTGGGAAGAGTTGGATATGACTAAAAAGTGAATGAACTGTATCTGTACATAGATACAGACACAGACTTACACACACTCACACACACACTACCCTTAAGTTTTGTTAGGAAAAAATAAGCTGCCATAACCTAATGTTGTAAGGGAGAATACTTTTAAATTTAGTTTCTGTAAGTTTTCATGATTTCACTAGCTCTTCATCTTCTTCCTTACTCTTTCACATGGAATTCCTTCAAGGCTCTGTTCTCACTCACCTTCTCACTCCATTTTCTTGCCAATATCATCCACAAAAATCTCCAAAATCTATATCCCATTCCCAATCTCCATGTAGGATTACAGTTCCAAATTTCCAATTGAGTGTTAGATATGTTCCACTAGCATCTCCAAATTTATACAGACAAATCTGAAACCACAGCATCATGGTATCATCATTGAGTTGGGTGGAAGCTCTCAAGTCATCTAGGTAACCCCCTACTTCAGTAGTATTAGGCTCTTTAAATTGATAACAAATGGTCATTTCACCTCATCTGAAAACCAACAATAATCAGGAACCCACTGCCTCCAGAGTCCTCTCTATGTCCTGTCTCCTCTCTGCTTTCTCTCAAATCCATGCTTTTGCTTCCTACTCCTTGCTCTCTCCATGAATCAAACAAGTATTTATCTAATTCTTGGTATTTGTCAGGCATGTGCTAAAGGCAGGAGCACAAGGACAAAAATGAAACCACCTTTTATACAAGTTATATTTTATCAGGGAGAACAACATGTATACAACCATTAATAAATATAAAATATAAACAGTTAAATTATATAGCCAGGGACATCTAGTGGATATAGCACCAGACCTGGAGTGAAGAGAACCTGGGTTTAAATTTGGACTCAGGCTTCCTAGATATGTGACCCTGAATAAGTTCCTTCCCTCAGTTTGGCTAGCCCTTGCCCTTCTGCTTGAGAGTTGTTACTAAGAAGGAGAGTAAGAATTTAAAAATTAAAAATCTACAACCAGAAAGAGAAAGAAGACAGAAATGGAGAGGTTGTTTTATTTGTGTCTTATGATTTCATTTGTGTTGAAATTAATTCAGCGTAATTTTCTATGATTTCTATATAAACAAGCATTATTTGATTTTTGCAAAGAGATGAGATTTAAATGGGGAAATGGTATTGAAGGAGATTAATTTTTTTATTTCAGCACTATTTCTCAAAGAAAAAGAAGTGAAAGAGAAAACAATCATTAGATCACACTGAAACAAAATTTCTTTCAGTTAAGATAAGGACTAGTCCTATAATTGGTATTGGGATCCCCTAAGTGAAACTCCTTTCGTCCGTGTATAGATTGGATCCTTTTATACAAGTTAAAGATTAAGGGGTCTGAGAGTGATTTGGCCAGAATCACATAAACAATACGTGACATAGGTGGGACTTGAACTCAAGTCTTTTGATATAATTCTATAGCCACTCTGCCATGCTGCCTCTTTCATTTCATGAACAGAGAATTGCAGTGGGACCTCATTTTATGTGAATGTTAAAACATAATTTCAGGTATATGGAATTACCAATCAAAAAATTAAAAGCAGAAAAATACATAAGATAAGATTTTAAGTTATGCACTAATTCCATGTCATTTGTGGAGGTAGCATGAAATCTTGAAACAATTTTTTCCAATCATGGTAGCTCTCATTCTGAGAGGCATTGATGTGAATTATTGGATTATCTTGCAACAGGAATGAGTTTTGCCCCCCTCATGGGTCTTCACCTGGAGTTCTTGCTTGTGGCAGATTGTTTCCGTGTTGGAATAGTGCATCTTTTTGTTTCATTGACATTATTTGGTTTCTGGTAGTGGCCCCAAGGTGCAGAGTGATGATGCTGTTGACTCCGATAAGCCTAGGAAGAGAATGTTCACATAGGCAATATTTGTTGAATGATGAGATTGCCTATCATGTGAAATTTTTGACTTGCCAGAGGGGTCTTGGCACATGTTGGTCTCTTAAGATGAGATCTCCAGATACAGGTAGATATGGAAATCTGAAAATTCTTCTTGCACATAAAATGATGATATGACATGTAGATGATTTCTTCAAAGAACATATTTCTGTGCCCCATCTTGGTTGGCCTCTGTGGGTAATTTACTTAACACCAACAGACCAAAATGTTGTAAAGGTTAATTGGAAAAAGAAAAGCAGGTGGGTTTTGTTTGGTCTTGTTGCTCCTTAGACTCTAGTGGATAATAGGTGCAAGTGAGAAGTTTACACAGATCCAAGACAATTCTGAAATTCCCAGAGGAACCCACTTGGTATGATAGATTATGACCTTTAGAAAGATGTCGGAAATAAGGTTACTCTTCACCACTGTTTCTCTTCTCCTAATACTGTAGCAAGGGAAATCTTGAACTATGGGACATGAATTTATGTCTACATTAGGCTCTGGGGCTTGTATGCAACCTGATGGACTTCTGAGATCATTTGATTGTCAATCCTAAATAGGACACATAAGAGAAAATATTTTTCTTCCTAGACTGACCTTTTGTGTCTAAGAATTTCTTTCTGTCTTATCTGTTTCACTATCAAACTGATTGTTATATAATGAGAATGTTTTCATGTAACAAGGTGTTATGCAGAGAAACTAAGGCTAAGAATTGCCAACAATCTATGAGTTGATACTGTTCTGGCCACAACTGATTTCACACACACACACACACACACACACACACACACACACACAGTGAGATGTGGTTAATCAGCTAATAAGGGTAAGAAGGGCTATTCTGTTGGCCTTGGTGTTCCTAATTGTAAAATGAGGAGTGGGAGTTGGACTAGATATCCTGTAAGGTCTCTTCTGGATTTATATTTATGATCCTCTTATACCATCTTTATAGGTAATAACTAACCTTGAAACCTCTAGCGCAAAAGAATTACATGGTGTGCCAAAAGTATAATTAACACAAATGTACTTACATACCATCTGCGTCTTTTCCCCTCTGTTCATTTGTCTTCATGTGACCTCTCTCATTGCTTCACCTGCTGCAGCCTACTCTTCTTCCTTTTTTCTTCTTTTTCTCTGACACTCTGTCTCTTTTCCTTTCTATAGTTCATTTCATTTCGTCCTAACTTCCCCTGGATCTTTGCAGTATCCCTTTCTTCCCCTCCCCTCCCAAAGATTTCTCATTTATCTCCATTGACTTCATATAATTTGGACATTGTTCCTTATTTAACATTTTTAATTAAATTTTCCTGTTCTTCATTCTATTAAGAAAATAAGACTGTATTTAGAAAATAATCTCCAATTGCCATTCAGACATCTCAAACTAGATATCTAGCAGACATCTTAAAATGAATTTGTCCAAAACCAGAACTTATACTCTTTTAAACCCTCCCCACTCCTACCTTCAATATCATTGTAGGGGGCAACATCAATCTTCTAGTTCCTCAGGCTTGTAACCTAAGCTCACTATCCCTTGCCTCCCATTATCCAAACTATTGCCCATATATCTTGAAAATGCCTCCTTGTCTTCTCTGACACTGCCACCACTGTAGGAAAGGTGCTCATCACTTCACACCTTAATTACTTTAATAGATTGCTAGCAGATCTCCCTGCTTCAAGTCTTTCCCCACTCAATTCTATTGTCCATTTAGCCACTAAGTGATTTTCCTAAAGCACAAGTTCTCACAGACAACACCCACTACTAAATAAACTCCAGTGGCTTCTTATTGCCTCTAGGAGCAAATGCCAAATGCTGTGTTAGCATTCAAAGCCTTTAATAACCTAGTCCCTCCTATCTTTTTAGTCTTCTTACATCTTACTTTCCAATATGTACTCTTTGATCCACTAACATTGGATTCCTGATTGTCCAATTAAGAAGACACTCCATCTTTTGATGTTTTCTTTGGCTGCCCTCCTTGGCTTTCTCTAGGTCTCAGCTAAACTCCCACCTTCTATAAGAAGTTTTCCCCAAACTCTCTTAATTCTTGTTTAAAATTTTTTTAATTTAATTTTATAATAACATATAATAAAAATCTAATAATAAATATATTTATCTTATTTAATTTTAAATTATTTCCCATTTATCCACTATATAGCTCTTTTTTTATCTATTTATTTACATGTCATCTCCCCAACTAGATTAAAAATTCATTGTGAGTAGGGACTGTCTTTTGTTTCTTTTCCTCCTCCTTCTCTCTCAGTAATTTGCCATCAGATTAGCAGTTAAAGCCAACCTTCCATTCATGATTTACTTTATATTCTTAAACTAGCCTCCGCTGATCCTGAGTTAGTGTTCTTTTCCTTCCCATTACAATGTATTTACTCATCTGTTTATTACTTCATCCTTCAGTAGAATTTAAGCTCCTTAAAGGCAAAAAGGTATTTTTGGCTTTGGTGTTCCAAGCACCAGCGTCTTACACGAAACTTACAAAATGTTGAAATGAATTGAAGCCTTCCACATCTAAAGTGGAGGAGAGGAAACTTTAACTTAGGGCTATTGGGAAAAATAATTAAGAGACATTTAAAATGATTGAATTATTTTGTTGTTAAATCAAAAGAGAAATTGAAAATATTATTACACTTTCTTAATCCAGCAATAAACATTTATTAAGCCCCTATGACGTATCAGGCACTGTGCTGTGTGATGGACATTCAAAAAAGGCAAAAGAAATATGGTCTGAGAAGTGGCAGAGAAGAGTTAGGATTATAGAGATTCTTCTTCCTATCGCAGTTTTTAAATTATTTTATTTTATAAAAATTCTCAACACTTTTTATAGGCTTGGTCTACATAGTTGTATTCTGTTTTCTTATTATGTGCATCCCCATAGAGTTTTGTTTTTTTAGAATTTCATAACTACAAGTGCTAAGCTGTCTCCATCTGAGCAATGTCAATGAATCCATATTTCCTGAATTGATGTAGGTGAGAGGCAGTGTGGTATTTGCTCTTGTCACATGCCGGTTGTATGGTCCTGGTCACATTATTTCATTCCTCAGTGACTGCCAGGCAAACTCTCTGAGATTATACATTTTAGAGAGAGAAGGTGACAACCTGTATTATTAAAGGAAATCTCCTAATTTGGAAGATCCTATGACTGTGAAATCACAGGTTTAGTATTTGTATATGTGTGTGTGAGTACTGCACATATTTATCCATGGTATCATTTTGTGATTTTTTTCTCCTGTGAAATTCACTTGACTAACATTTTCCAAAGGCAGCAAGATGGCTCAGTGGATAGATAGCCAGTCTAGAGATGGGAGGTCCTGGTTTCAAATTTGAACTCAGATACTTCCTAGCTGTGTGATCCTAGGGAAGTCACTTAACCCCATTTGCCTGATCCCTATGGCTCTTCTGCCTTGGAACAAATACATAGTATTGATTCTAAGATAGAAGGTAAGTGTTAAAAAAACATCACCAACAGTTTCCATCCAATCCAGAACTAGAAACTACTGAACAATAGCCCCTATATCACTGACCATCCTTTCTGAAGAGGTAGACCATTCAGCACTTGACTCACCATATTCCTCTCCTTTTGCTCCCTATCTATGGGACTTCTACCTCCAACTTGATGTTAAATTTCCTATCCTCCCAATCTCCTTAAATCTTGTGGCCTACTGCTTTATTCAGCCTCATACAGAATAAAGGATTGCCATACATTAGATTTCACTATTACCCACAAGTGTTTCACTTCCTTCATTAGAAATCAAAACTTGCATTCCTCTGTTATGCCACCTTTCTCCTATGTCTTACTATTTCTGTACCTATTCCTAGCCCTCACTGAGACCTCTACTCTCTCTGCTCCCTCTGGGCTTTCTTGACTATTATCTTTTTTTTACTAGGGTTGAGGCACCCTGCCCTCCAGAAGCTTGCATTTGTTTCCTTTCCTTCTTCTACAATTTCAGTCATATTGAGCCAATTCACCTCCATCCAGTCCAGTATTCTGAAATTCTTTGTCCCTTTGTCAATTGCCTTCCTCATTCATTGCCTGACTTCAACCTTGAATTTCTCACACAGAGATGGAGGGAGGGACCTGACCATGTTAACTGGGTACAATAAAAAATAATGTTATCCGGTCCTATCCAGGGAACTCACTGTAGCAAGGAAATCTTTTCATTCCTCTTCAACTGATTCCTTATATTATTCTCCACAGAAGCTATTCCAAATGGTTCTTCTCTCAAGTCTTCATTCATTCTCTTCTTTCTTTTCAGCAGACCTCAAATCTTAATTTACTCAGAAAACTCAAGCCTTTCAACATGTGTTCTCTTGTCTTTTTTATTCATTTAAAAATCCACAATCTGTCCTCTTTTTTCCACTTAGTGATAAGTTATGGTTTTGTAAGACCAACTCTTCTCTCTTTACTCTAGATTCCCATCATTTATCTCTAGCAAATTGCTGCCTCAATCATGCCCCTCCTAATCTTTCATCTGCCCTTTTAAAAAAACCCTTACCTTCCACGTTAGAATTAATACTAAGTATTGTTTCCAAGGAAGAAGAGCTGTAAAAGATAGGCAACCTGGGTTAGGTGACTTGGCCAGGTTAACACATCTAAAAGTATCTGAGGTCACAATAGAACATGGGTCCTCCTGTCTTGAGGCTTGGCTCTCAATCCACTGTGTTTTGTACCTCACTCTCACCTCCACCTGCCTTTTAGCATAGCCAAATGTGTCCTTACCTTAAAAAGAAAATAAATCTCTCCTCAAGATTTTGCCCAATTTTATCCTCCCTTTCTAACTCCTTGATAAAACATTCTACACTCACTCCCTCCTCTTCCTCTCTACTCACTCACTCATCAACCTTTCACCACCTAGCTCCTGACTTCATCACTCACCTAAAACTTCCCAAAGTTAGCAATGATCTCTTTATTTTATTTATTTATTTTAAAAACCTTCACTTCAGTCTTAAAATCAATACTTCCACTGAACCACCTAGCTGCCCCAAAGATCTCTTTATTGCCAAAGCTGATAGGGTTTTTTTTCCCCTGTCTTTTATCTTTCTCAACCTATCTGCTACATTTTATATTGTTCACTTCTCTTTTCCTTAGATACTTCCTCCTCTCTGGTTTTCATAACTCCTCTCTCTCCTGGTATCTTACCACCCTCCTTTACTAGCTCATCATTCATCTCAGGCTTCCTCACTTTGGTTATGTACTAAGGATCTAGCCAGGTTTATTCCTTTTCTCTCTCTATACTCTCTCTTAGGGACTCATCGGCACCCCTGAATTAATTATTTTTAGGCAGATGATTCATCAATCTCTATGTATCAAGTTCCAGTCTCTCCTCTGAGTCCCATCTCAATACTCACTCACTGGATATTTCAATCGGATTATCCTATAGATATCTCCAATTCAGTATGTCCAATACACAACTCCTTTACTTTATACTCAATTGTACTCCTTTTACAAATTTCCCTGTTATTCTAACAGGCAGCTAGGGGATACATTCTAGAGTGTTCGACCTGGTGTCAAGAAGACTTGACTTCAAATTACTTACCATCTGTTTGCCTCAGTTTCTACAACTATGTAATTAGAAAATCTTGAACTGTTGAACTTCATCTCCCAGAATCCTTTCCCCTTCATCCACATAGATCCTATGCGTATTGTTTTTAAGTTTGGTAACTGCCTTTTTTCTCTCTCTTCTCTCAAGACTGAGGCCGAGTTAGCTCCCTTTTGCTCTAGCTTTTTATTTTAGTTATTATTAATGAAACTTATTCAATATGATACTTGGAGTTATTGTATATTAATTTTAAGCTTACACAACTGGCAAATGGGGATAAGAACAAAACCTACTTCACAAAGCTATTGTGCAGATCAACTGACATATTATTTGTAAAGTGCTCAGCACAATGCCTAGCACATAGTAGACTATATATAAGATTATTCCCCAACCCTTTCATTCTCCCAGATTGGGCATTTCTGCCACCATGTTTTCCACTCTTCAGTCTCCCTCATCCTACAGACCACAACAACAATATAATAATAATGATGATGATGATGATAATAAGCAAAGTGCTTTACAAATATTATCTAATTTTATCCTCACAACAACCCTGGTATACAAGTACTATTATTGCATCTTCATTTTTTCACATATGAAGTAACTGAGGCAGAGTGAGGATAAGTGCTTTATTTAGGGTTACATTGCTATTTATTGTGATGCAGGATTTGAACTCAGATATTCCTGACTTCCAGATTCAACAGTCAAGCCTGCACTCAATTGCACCAACTAGTAGCAAAAAACTTGTCATGTGTACCTCACCAACATCCTTCACATCTGATCCATTCTGTATTTTAACAGGGGTACCACCTTAATTCAAGAGTCATTAACTCTCACCTCGCATATTGCAACTCCTTCAAATTTGTCACTACTCAGTTCTCTTCTATGCTCCAACCTGTCCTCTACACTGTCTCTGAAGTGATTGTTCTTATACATAAATCTGACCACATCACTCCCTCAACTAACTCTGTAGCTCCCTATTGTCTCAGGGATCAAATGTAGCAGTCCACCCCTAGCTATGGGCAAGGGAAACAGTTGGTATGTACAGATTGTCTTAGAAGAGAGCATGCTCAGTCTTGAGCATGCTCAGTATTGCACGTGGCTGGGAAAGCCTCTGACCCTTGACCCCAGCTTCCCACAGGTTAGGCAGGAACACAGGCTTCTTTGTGCTCACCTGGTTAAGAGAAAACACACCTATACCTTGTCATTAACCAATGGTAATCATCCCTATGTACTGTGTATATTCACATATAAATAGGGCCCAGCCAGCTCCGCCTTGCTCTCTTCTGCTCTTCCTCCCTTCCAGCTCACACTGATGGCTGTCCTAGCTGGGGCCTGGCCTTTGGCCAGGCTCCATCTTTAATCTTTCTCTATCATCTCTCCGACCTGTGTGGTATTGAATCTGGATCTCTGGACTGGTAAAAGCCTTTGGAAGGGTCCTTTGATCAGAGCTTGGCTGTGGCTCATTGATAATTAATAAAGACTCATTTCTGCCACTTCATATCTCTACTTTGACTCCATCATCCCCCTCGTGGTATCTAAAACTTCTATCCTTTCTCTATCTTCCTACCTTAAAGCTTCTCTCTCCCCTCTGAGGAAGCTTTATCAAATATAATCTTTAGATTTTTATCTAATCTTTCAATGTTCTATGAGCTTGGCCACAACCTATCTTTCCAGAATTATATACTACATGATAGTTTAAATTACATTTTCCTTCATGGGGTTGGTTACTCTATTCCTTATGGATTAATTTGGCATTCCTTTAATTTTTTTGGGGGGGGGGCAAATGCCCCTCCTTGGATACCACTCCCCTATGTAGATTGTCCCACACCATTAGAAGTAAACTCCTTTAGGGTTTGTCTTTGTGTTTTTTTTTTTAATTTCAATCTCCATCACTGAGCAGAGTGCTTGCTGGCACATAGTAAGTGCTTCCTAAGTGCTTTATTAATAATTCATCATTCCTTCTCCCACACTCTGAGATCCAGCCAACCTGCCTAGTTCTCTGTTCTTCACATAGGACTCCTTGGCATCTATTTTTTTTAATTGAATTTAGGTTAGAATCTGGCCAAATGTCTGGGTCAGCAAATACTAGAGCCTGACTGAATTCACACTAGGTTCCATATCCTCTGCCTTATCCCAAGAAGGCAAATATGGCACAAACCCAGAAAACGGTCTTCATGGGCAAAGTTTCTTGGCTTTTGACTGGGGCTGTTTTGAATCCTTGGTCCTGAATAATATCCTGGTGGTTAAAGCTAGTATGAGTCATTGTTGATTTGAGAGAGCTGAGGCATTGTTTTTCTCAGATGCTTCATTGGAATAGAATAGAGTAGACAGTCTCCATATTTGGATGTATGGTGCATTGGAAAAAAATATTATCTTTGGAAGAAGAGGTTCTGAATTCAAATTTTATCTATGATGTTTGTTCCTAATGGAACTTTGAACAAGTTTCCTAGTCTCTCTAGGTCTCTTTTTCCTACCATGTCTAATAGAGGATTGCCTTCTGATGCCCTTCCCAGCTCAACATCTATGAACTCAAGGAGGCTTCTGACTTCAGGACCCAAAAGGACCCAAAGCTAGAGCTAGTCCAACTCAATCCAGTTATTTGAAGGACTTAGAGGAAAATGGTCACTGTCAGAGGACCCTTAGCATAAGTTTCACCACTTATTACCTAAGTACTCCAAAGCAATGAAGGGCTAAAGTTTTTTTATTTTCAGGATTCAGATCCAGGTCTACAGATTAAGTCCCTAATTAGGCCAAAAACTTCAGCCTTCCCTCCAATGTTGATGGAATCCAGACATGAGTAGGACAAGAGTCCAGACATCCCAACTGAATTAGTCATTGGTCATGTAGGGCAACGACTTTATGGTGATAGAGGACAAAGTAGACACCATCTTTATGAAGCATAGTGGGTTTTTTGGAAAAGAGAACTCTAACCTTAGCTCCTGAAAGAGAACCAGGGCTGAGATACCCATACCCACTAGAGTAATTATATCCCTGCTTCAGCTTCTGAGCAACCTAATGACTTTGATCCCCACTGCGAGCTGGATTAGTGACTACATTCTTCTACTATCATGCAATTTTTTCTAATTCTGCCATTGGCATTGCTGTCGTATTAATGTGCACGATCTCCCTCTCACCACCACCACCTCTTAGATCGTGAGTTCCTTGACAACAGAAACTGTCTTTTTCATTTCTTTCTATCCCCAGTACTCAATCTAGTACCTGACTAATATTAAGTGCTAAATAAAAGCTTATTGACTGTCAACAAAAATTGTGACTGCTAAAATATATCAATAATGTCTGATTCGGAGTTCCATATGATCCTTTCTAATGTTTATAAGGTCACTTTTGGGGTGAAATTTATTACTGTTGTTCTTGGTTGGAGTTCTGATCTCATTGTAGGAGGAAATTCCTAATAAAGAAATTCCCTCTATAAATGTAGATTGACACCTGCTTTGCAATTTATAGTTTTAAAGAATGTCTTGACTTGGAGCACTGGCAGCCCTTAACAATTTTCCTATAAGATGTCAGAAACAGTCACTAAACCCAACTAGTCTGCAAGGTCAAATTTTTATTCACAATGCTAGGACTCACAATGTTGGTTAAGGCTCTTATGCCTGCAAATACTATCTTAATGCATTAATTGACATACTTCTTAGAAATGATAAGAAAAAGTTGTAACTTCCTAAAGGAAAGGCTCTATTGTCCTTTCCCCCAAAGAATACCCTTCAAGTTCATTCCTTTTTGGTAGTGTGTAAGTTATTTTTTACAAAAAGAAATGAGCCACCTAGGTGGCACAGTGGTTAGAATGTCAGTCCTGAAATTGGGAGGACCTGACTTCAAATCTGGCCTCAGATACTTCCTAGCTGTGTGACCCTGGGCAAGTCATTTAACTCCATTTGCCTTGCCCTTGTCCTTTTATCTTAATGTTGTTACTAATACAGAAAGTAAGAGTAGAAAAAAAAAGTAAAGGGACTCTTAGGAATTTATTTCCCACTAATGGTTTATTTTGCCTACCTGTGTGTTGTGATGGCTGTTACCATTTTATGTTATTTTCTAACAGTGCTGAGTTCTCTCCTGATTTTCACAATTGTGATAACATTAATTCCTACTCCAAAGAAATAATTTTGTTTTTTATATTGCACTCTAGTTCCTGGGGCGATCGATTATGAGCTTCTCAAGAACAGGGACTCTTTTACATTTCTTGGTATCTCCAAGAGAATATCCCTTTTGGATCCCAATAGTTCCGTGCCTAATTCATTGTTGTTCCATCGTGCTCAACTCTTCTTCACTCTCTGTATCTTACTACCCATGGAGCTTTCTTGGCAAAGATACTGAAGTGATTTGACATTTCTTCCTTCAGTAGACTGAGGCAAGTGGAGTTTAGATAATTTGCCCAGGATTGTATAGCTAATAAGTATCTATGGCTAGATTTGAACTTAGGTCTTCATGACTCCAGGCCCAGCACTCCATCCACTGAGCTTTCTACCTGCCTCCATCTGGCACATAGAAGGCACTTAATAAATGTTTGTTTTTTAATAACAAATTTGCTCACTTTAAACAACAATAAGATGAGTCTTTCCATATACACTTGCCATCTTATCTGACCAGTCTCTGCCAGAGGTAGAAAATGGAAGTGTAATTGAGGTGCATCAGAGATAAGATCTTTGCTTTTTTTAAAAAAGGAAACTTGATGAGTCACAAAAACATCATCTTTTACAGATCAGGACTACCTCAGATATAAGGAGGATGACAATACAATTAGGGGGATTCTGAACTGGGATGAAAGAGTAATCATTATTGAGTCTGTCAACAGGAAAGGAAATCTTCCATGGACAGCCTCTAGAGATTTAGCCTCTGACATGCACTGCTGAAAATTTTAATCAAGACTTAGATTGAAACATAAGTGGTATTTATGAAATTTTCAATTAACACGAAGGCAGGAGGGATTGTTAACATGTTGTTTAACAGAACCAGAATAGAAGAAGGTCTTAACAGGCTAGAGCAATAGATTGATTCTAATGAGATCTCAAAAAGGGGGGAAAAAGTAAAGTTCTTTACTTGGGTTCAAAAACTGAACTTCACAAAAGCATACTAGTAAGTTGTGGCCATATAACAGTTCCTAAGAAAAAATGTTTTTTTTTAATATTTTAAAAGGCTTAATATTATTCAAAAATATGCCATGATAGCTAAAAAGACTATGATCCTCCTACCTTCATTTTCTACTTTTCTCCCAAGCTATCTTTCTTTAGACTTCACCATTATGGCCCAAGAACTTTTTCATCTTGCAAAATCACATCAGACCTAGAATTCATACTTCATCATACTCATACTGCCACCCCCTGTTTGGAGGGTAGCAGAGTATAGAGCTCTCAACTTAAACTGCCACTTAAAGAGGGCACCCAGGGCAGCTATGTCTGCATTTCTCACACAGTTGCACAGCTTTGGATTTCTCCATTGTACCCTTTGGCTGGGTAACTTCCCTCTTGCCTTGCAATCTGTAATAGATGGTAATATTAGGAGATTTATGGTAATAAGACAGAGACACCAGGAAGCCAGCTAAAGGAAAGGCTGGATCTTAAACTCCTCCCCCCACACGACTTCCTGTCCCTTTCTCAACTGATCTAAAGGTTCTTCTCAGGAAAAAAAAAAACAACCATCCAAATAACCATTGATGTTTGTCAGATCAATTAATGCACATGCGCTGTAATTTTCATGAAACAGTAGTAGATACATCTATATTCAACCTGGTGACAGCACCATAGGTGGCATGATAAGTATTTGTTATTGTATCAAAATATAGTTAACATTTCTATATGAAATTAACATGCCTCAAAACTGTCCCAATACTACTTTAAAATGGACTAAAATTTGATGATTTCATAGCTTGAAATTTTCAAAATAAATTTTAACAATTAATTAAATGCACGTTAACAATTCCTCCATATTTGCATGTGAAACTATCATGTCTCCAGGGATTTCTGATTATGTAAAAGTTTAAAATTGTTTTAAGAGCTTTGAAAAATATATTCAATGAAACTTAAAAAAATAAACAATAAACAATAACCTGTATCAATTCTAAGGGTAATGGTTTGGAAAAGAAAAGAAACAGAATGTATCAAGAAAACTTATATGTAAAAAAGTAACGTTTTAAAAAACTACCTAAAGCGAAATGAGTTACAAAGAATAGATATCATGATCCCAACTGTTTTAATATGGTCAGAGCACATATAAAACATCATGTTAAGTTATCAACATCCCGTTTTAGAAGGACAATGAGGCCAAGATGATGAGGAGCCTAGAGACCAGGCCACACAAAGAGCAACTTAAAGAAGCAAGGATGTTTAGACTAGGGAAGAGAAGTCACAGGGGATTTGGAAGACATGATGACTGTGTTCTGCAGGCATTTAAAGAGCTTTCATTGTCAAAAAGGAACTAGGCTCATTTTGGGGGGGGGGGGTGTCCAGAGGGCAGAAATAGAAGCAAGAGATGGAATTTGCTTTGAGAAAGATTTAGACTCAAAGTCAACAAAACTTCTAATAATTAGAATTGTCCAAAAGTGAAAATAATTGCCCCTCTATGCAGTAGCATAGTATTTTTGGAGGTCTTCAAGCAAAACCAATGGGCTAAGTTTTTAAAATTCAAGCTTCCTAATCAGAATTGATCAGGAAAATAACTATCCCTACCTATAATCAGTGGGATTCCATTGTAGAGATCTTCAAGCAGACCAGTTTGGTCAGACCAGTTTTGTAACTTCAAGTGATATCTTGAATCACTCTGAGGAATGTTAATGAATCAGTATTGCTTGAATCAATGCATGGGAGAGGTAGTGTGAAAATAAAGAATTGGCTGATATCTAAGATTCCATGACTTAGGAATGGTTTTTAAGGAACTTCAAGTAGGAAAGGGTCTATTAAATGAGTCATCACTAAGGTGTTTTTAGTTGATAAGTCTTAATGTGTTATTACTCCCAAGAATGTGTTAGTTCATTAAAACAAACAGATGAATCATTAATAGTGAAAGCTGTTGTTAGATGGGTTGAAAGGGAAGCTTGGGATAAGGTAAGACGGAAAGAGGCAGAAGTATATCCTTGGTAAGGGGTGAGGTTTCTCAATACATTATGTAGATGATTGTTTTAAAAAACATTTCTGTGCAGACACAGGTTGGTCCAAAAGATGCCCTAGAGTCCTTGCTAACTGTAATTTTTCTGCAGTGAGGTCTCTGATCTATGACTCTAGGTAAGAGGAATAGGCGCGGGGTCCCTAGTCTCATTTATTGAAAGTATAGTCCAAGAATGCCTTATATATAATCTCATGGCTGTCATAGCCCTGAGGTATGATGGGGAATGCTAGGAAACTATCTTCACTGTACAAAGCCCCTTTGTTTCAGTGAGTGTAGTAATAGATGGTAACTTTATCTTGCTTTTAGATCACTAGATTTCAATAGTATTTCTTGTGGCCCTAATATTCATCCCTAAGGTCAGGGCTCATAGGTGAAAGAACTTCATTGGAAGTGACTGTCACCATCTTGGGGCAAAAAAAGACTTTTTTTCTAATAAAAGCCAGACCATTGTTACTGATGGCTCCTGAGTCACAATATAATATCACTCTGGATTTGAGGACCTGAAACTGTGCCCCGTGGCTTTCAATAAATTTTCTCTGCAGTGTCCATTATATATAAAAGAAAATATAATTTAAAGTTCATTATGCATATTCCTAAAATAAATAATAGATTACTTAGTTTTGACAGAAAATATAATTCTTCACAAAATATTCCCTATACATCCATGACTAATGTCTCATAATCTCTAAGAATACATATGACCCAGGTTGGGAACTTGTGATTAAAACATACTCCCTCCCATTATAATGATAAGAATAAGGATAGAACTTATATAGCAATTTAAAGTTAGCAAAGTACTTTACATAAGTTGCCTCATTTGAGCCACATAGTAACTATGTCATGTAGATGCTATTATACTTCTCACTTTATAGATGAGAAAATTGAGGCAAGGAAGCTTAAGTGTGTGGGTTCTAAAATTAATAATCAATAACTAAATATTATATTTAAAAAGTTTTATTAATAATAACTAATGCAAAAGAACTGTCTGACTTCAGCCTGGTCACAGGTCCAAAAGAAGATGAGGGAGGAGTTAGAGCCACTTAAATACATCACACAAAACGTGGGGATGCAAGAAAAGGCAATTTTGGGAGATACTAAGGGGACTTCTGGGGGATGAAGTCCAAAGGCTCAAAATCTCCATTTATATATATCTCCCCCCACAACCCCCTAATCCTATTGGGAAACCAGTTTCCCCAAAAGGATCATGAAAACAAAATCAAGTTAAAAATTGCAGGGGGCAGCTGGGTAGCTCAGTGGATTGAGAGCCAGGCCTAGAGACGGCAGGTCCTAGGTTCAAATCTGGTCTCAGCCACTTCCCAGCTGTGTGACTCTGGGCAAGTCACTTGACCCCCATTGCCTAGCCCTTACCATTCTTCTGCCTTGGAGCCAATACACAGTATTGACTCCAAGACAGAAGGTAAGGGTTTTTAAAAAAATTGCAATAATTTGAGGATAAAAGGAAAAGAGAACAAAACCAATGATTACTATGTTGGCAAAAAGCCCTTTGGCATAAGAGTATACATTCAAAACAAAAGCATTTACCCCCCCCCATTCACAATAGTCCAGTTAATTATAATAGCAAGCAAACCCACTTTCATATTAAACATAAGTTGTTGTATGACATAAAAAAAAACTATGAACTGATGGATATTTGTAACAATTTTTACAGATGTAGCATATCTTTCAACCTTGGCAAACATATTTTTAAACAAAGTAAAACTTGTTTGGGTCCAGAACATCATCAAGAAATCTAGATTGTTCTGCTGGAAGAAAAATGAAGAGTTTTGCAGGAGCTCTTTTTTCTAGCTTCCCAATTCATAGAAACACCTTAGTAGGAACATTTCTTTATTTCTCTACCTTTAATACAACATTCTTTATAATATAAATATAAAATATCATCCATTCAGAAACCACTAGTTATATAAAATTATTTCTGAACATCCCTATAAAATTACAAGTAAATTCTTAACTTATTAAATTCTCCAAAGGTTGCACACAATTTAACCAGTTTTGTTGAAATCCATCCATCATCATCTATGTGACAATTAACAAAGGCAACATGTGATCTTCAATGGATCTAGTGACAAGGATTTTAGGCAAGATGTTCATGGGCTTATACAGTGATATTTTGTTCTTCATCAGAGGTAAAGTTACAAATTAAAGATCAATAAAGGCAAAACATAGTAGCTTAAAATGATTCAGTATTACAGGATGGTATTGACTTGATTAAAACAGATAAACTTTAAAAAATTAAAACATAAAGCAATCAGTAAATACAATAACATAAACCAATGAGAAGGTGCAGACAGGCAGTGCAGTCAAAATCCTTTTCACCAATCCCAATAGACTTGTTCACTATTATGGGAGGAGAATAAGCTCAAAATAATTAGCAAGAAACTTCCAAATCTCTTTTAAAGTTTTCTTTCCCTCCCCCCACATTTATTACCCATTTAGATTTCATTTGTCAGCACTCTGAATTTCCTCATAGAAGCACCTGAAAGAATCTGCACTCTGCATGTTGAGAGCAGTTAGGACTTTTAGAACTTTGTCAAAATATTTCAGGTTGGTTTGTAGCATAAGCAGCCTAGCTTGTGGCATATTCTTGAGGAGAAGGAAATAAAGTGGGAAATCTCCAATGAAAATAAAAAAGTCCCAGGAAAAAAAATTAAGCAGATCCAAACTGCACTTTTTAGCTCTATCAAATCAAGCTGTTGTTTCAGAGTTTCAAGCATGCTTTGCAATAGCATTTTTCCTAAAAGATGCTGAATGGGGTTTGTTTAAAGAGTAAACAGAAAGAACCAAAACTTTGAGGGAAAACAATAGAGCATTTGCATATGAGAGAAAAATATATTTCTCCTTGAAGTTTTGGGTCTAGAAAAAGAATGAAAAAAAAAAAAACAGACATATTCTCCAAAACTGACTTTAAATCTGCTGATTTAGAACTAACTGCTTACTACGTGAGAGGTGAAAGGTAAAAGGTGAAAAACCTTTAGTAACAGCTTTCTAAACTAGGAGTCCAGGATTAAATATATATATATATAAAAAAAAAAACCTGCTTAAAATGAGAAGGTGTGGGGTTCTTTTCTCCATGCTGAAAAATGGCTATGGCAGGCTAGAAACACACAGGTGGAGTGTGGAAAGGGATTGGGGGGGGAAAGATTTTTATACATCACCCTCTGTGAAAAAAAAAATGGCTAGGATTGGCAGGCTCTTGTGGCGGGTCTAGTCTTGGCAAGAGAAGGCTCCAAGCTGGGTGGAGAGTGGTGAGGAATGCTGGCCAAGCAGATGGACAGGAGAAACAGCAGGCAGCTGCAGGCAGTAGGGCAAGGCAAGAGCTCAGGCACAACTTGCCACTGGACCCTCGTAGTGGGCAATGACTAGGCAAACTTACTATCTTTACTGTAAGGCTACCTGCTCAAAAATTTTGTTGAGAATTCATAATCGTTTCATGGTAAGCCAAAATGTGGGTTTTGCAATTAATAATCAATAACTAAATATTATATTTTATAAAGTTTTATTAATAATAACTGAAGCAAAAAAACTACTGCCTGACTTCAGTCTGGTTGCAGGTCCAAAAGAGGATGAGGGAGGAGTTACAGCCACTTAAATACAATCATGCAAAACGTGGGGACTCAGGAAAATGGAATTTTGGGAAATACTAAGGGACTTTTTGGGGATGAAGTCCAAAGGCTCAAAATCTTCATTTATACAAGTGACTTGACCAGGATCATAAGGATCTGAGTTTGAATTTGAACCTGGGTCTTCCAGATTCCATTATTTATCTTCTGGCATCATGTTCTTCCATTTCCTATTTCATTAACGATTTCCCACCTCTCGTGTTTACATTTCCTCCCCAAATGGCAGCCAGTAGCACATGATATGCATCCCTACTGTACCCCCACACATGCTTGCTTTACCAAGGCAATTTCTAAGGCTTTGAACCTTTGCTTTGTTTTACCCCTGGACTAATCAAAATCAGACTAATATTTGTCTTGATCTGTAGGGAGATGGTCAGACTCAAAGAAAGGTGATTTAACCTAGAGATGTGTACAAGAGTCTGTATGGTGAATGAAATAGAAACCAAAAGAAATGCTAATCATTTGAGGTTACTAGGGATGTCCAAGCTGAAGACTTAGGGTAGAGGAGACTTAATTGGTAGAGTAATAGGTAAAAGTTGAAAGAGGCATTTTCCTGTATCTATAAAGAAAAGCTTCTTAACAATTAGAGCTATCTCAAAGCAAAATATCTGCCTTGCTAGGTAATGAGCTCACAATCACTGAAGGTTTTTCAGTGGACGTGGTGAACACTTCTTTTGGGAGCTGGAAGGGTATCACCAAGGTCATCTGATCCAACGTTCTTGTTTTATAGATGAACAAACTGAGCCCCAGGGCAGTTTGGTGACTGTTCAGGGATGTTGTAAAAGTGATGAGGTCCTTTCCAAATCTGGTAATCTATGATTTATGAGCGATCTTATCGCGCTTCAAGTTGGAAAAGATCTAAAAGAATTCATGCCAATGTGTTAGTTCATAAGAGAATACCTTGTATTTCTTGGGCACACTTGTTTACATCTTAAAATGGGACACAAAAGAATGAATTTTTCATTCTGCAAGTAAAGAGATGGAACAAGGGGAAGTAGTAGAAAGGGTTTTTTGAGGATTTTTTTTATAAAGTAACAGTTTATAAATACCTTCCTAGATCAAGCTTTTCCAATAGATCTAAAAAAAATCAAAATGAAAAACTAAATATTTCAAGAAAAGATTAGTGTTCTTCATCTTCTATACAAAATAAATAATATTTATTTTTAATCATTTTTAAAATCAAAGGTGATTTTTATTTACTTATTTTAAAAACTCTTACCTTTTGTCTAGGCATCAGTTCCAAAGCAGAAGAATGTAAGGGTTAGGCAATAAGAATTAAGTGACTTACCCACATTCACACAACTTAAGAAATATCTGAGACCACATTTAAAGTCAAGACCTCTCATCTCCAGGCCTGGTTGTCAATCCACTGAGCTACCCTGCTTCCGCTAAGTGGCGATTGATATAAGTGATTAGTTCATTAAAAACAATGACAACAACACTGTCACAATACTTAAGAATTAATAAAAATATAACGCAGCATTAGCAACACTAAGTACAACATTCACAAACACTGTGAAAAATCTTTCTATCACCAAGATTATATAGGGAGTATCTGAATTTCTTTTGTGAAGGGTTGCACTGGATAGGACTCTACAACCAGCTTTGCAATGTCTTCTTGAAGGCTCTAAAACTGGAGAAATGCAATGTGCTGCTACTTCTTCAGACATTTATTCCATTATGTATTTTGAGAATACATTTTTAAGTCTCATTTTTCATCTCTTCATATTGTCTTTTCTTCACAGTAAGACTCCTGTATAGAGGAGTAACTCGAAACATTTGACATCTGGGTTTTATTACAATTTAATATTAGGGGAGGCTAATAAGTCTGGAAATTGGAGTTTACTATCCATCCAGGCTTAAATATTAGGAAAATTAGTACTGAAGCTTCCTCTATTGCCAACTATTTTTGCTTTTTTCCATGCTATCTCCATTCATGTAAACACTCAAGGAAAATGATATTATATAGCAGACCCAAAGAGAATAGTCTTCCTTGTGAAATCCCTAATTTTAAAAATATTTCACTAATTGGGTAAAGTAGCCATGTGGATAATATCAAAGAATAGGTGATCTAACTATGATTTCTATCACTTTTATAGTCATTTTAGAAGCTGATTTATTAAACTAATTGTGTTTTGCTTAAGACAATATTTGAATTTGGGTAATTTTATAAGTAGATCTTTAATAAGGAGACATACCCCAAGATTTAATGAAAGTCATAACTCTAACCATAGGGACAGCTGGGTAGCAAAGCAGATAGAACGCCTGATCTGGACTCAGGAAATATCCAAGTTCAAAAACAACATAAACAAGATACTTAAAACTGCTTACCTCTATTTCCTCAACTATAAAACGAGCTAGAGAAGGGAATGGCCAACTGCTCTACTAGCTTTGCTAAGAAAACCCAAATGGGGTCCCAAAGAGTCAGACAGGACTGAAATGGCTGACCACCAACAGCAGCAACTGGAACTATGTTCTGAATTTTCTCTGCTAGTTACAACTTTGACTATCCTGTCTTGTTATCCCCACAAATTACATATTTTATCACTTTCAAGTATCGGTAGGAAACAGCATGGTAAGGTAGAAAGAATACTGGCTCTAGAGTCAGAGACCTGGGGCTTCTAGGATCATGGATGCTGAGCTGGAAGGGACCTCTGAGAATATCTGATCCAATCCTTTCGTGTTATAGAGGGGGAATGTTATATGGAGATCCTAAAGCCTACGGATGTCCAATAACTTGGCCAAAGTTAGAGGCGCAGAGAGGAGAGGTCTATGCCTGGGATCTGGAAAGACTTGAGTTTAAATTCGGACTCAGATGCATATTAGTTCTGTGACTGTGGGCAAATTTTTAATCTCTGTCTCTAGTCCCTTATCTCTTAAAAAGAGGAATAATAATAACACTTTCCTCTAAGGGTTGCCAAGAGGATCAAATGAGATAAAACTGGAAATATTACGTAAATTCTAGCTAGGATAACTATAAGAACAAGCATTATTTTATTACTACTTGGTTAACAAGCATCAGAAGTAGGGTTGGAACTGTCTGACTTAACAGACAAGTGCTCCTTCCACTGATCTTACTGAGGAATATTATGAATGTTGGCAAATCAGTTAACCTTTTATAGCTTTAATTACTTCATCTGTAAAAGAAGGGAGTTGGACTAAATGATTTCCAAAGTCCTTCCTAGCTTTAGATCTATGCACCTGTTTAATTTTGTAGGTCCAAAGGCTCCACTCCTCTGCCATAGAAGATTGTCTTTGTGAGTTGCTACAGCCAAAAAAGAAAATCAATCACTGCAGTCAATCTGATGATGATTTTCTTGAACTTAATGAGGCTGGCTAGAATCTACCGTTGGGCCTTGTACTTGGAAGAACTTTGCATGTCTTCTGCTTTTACCCTCAAAGAACTCAGAGTCACTTTCATCCCGTCATCAAACATCAGATGTGGATGTTGGTCTTTTTGTCTCCAAAAGTTGTACTTTTCATGCAATGTGTTTGTTAACTAAGTTGAACACACACTCATTTTTTTTTTTAGTTTATTTAAGGAAAGGCCATTTTATTCTCATACTTTCTAGTGTTTTCAATAGCAATGAGTGTTGTATTTTGTCAAAGGCTTTTTCTGCATCTATTGAGATAATCATGTGATTTTTGTCGCTTTGCTTGTTAATATGGTAAATTATGTGGATGGTTTTCCTAATATGGAATCATCTTTGCATTTCTGGTATAAATCCCACTGGTCATAGTGAATAATTCTTGGGATAACATTCTGGAGTTTTTTTGCTAGTATTCTATTTAAGATTTTTGCATCTATATTCATTAAGGAGATTGGTCTACAGTTTTCTTTCTCTGTTTTTGACCTGCCTGGCTTTGGAATCAGTACCATATTTATGTCATAAAAGGAATTTGGTAGAACTCCCTCTTTGCTTATTATGTTGAATAGTTTGTATAATATTGGGATTAGTTGTTCTTTGAATGTTTGATAGAATCCATTTGTGAATCCATCTGGGCCTGAGGATTTTTTCTTAGGGAGTTCTTTGATGGCTTGATCAATGTCTTGTTCTGAGATGAGATTATTTAAGTGTTCTATTTCCTCTTTTGTTATTCTATTTTGGTTTATTTAAGATTCAAAATGGCATAGCAAATAGTACACTGGCCTTATTCCCAGAAAGACTTGAGTTCAGGTCATACTACTGACATGTGCATGCTAATCATATTCCCATATTGTTCATTGATCTGAGAAACTCTAAGGCCATAAATTGTGATAAAAATACTGGATATGCATAGAGGGACTTTCTGTACCCAGAAGTTCCTTATACCAGTGAAATATCAATTCTTCAAAATAATTTCATAGAGGGAATCAAAAGTAACCCAGACAAATGAGAATTCAAACCTCAATGTTGTTGTTAAGTCATTTTTTAGTTGTGTCCAATTCTTTGTGACTCCTTTTGGGGTTTTTTGGGCAAAGATGCTAGAATAGTTTACCATTTCCTTCTCCAGTTCATTTTACAGATGAGTAACCTGAGGCATACTTGACTTGCCCAGGGTTACAAAGCTCATAAGTGTCTGAGGCCAGATTTAAACTTGGGAATATGAAGACCTCCTGACTCCAGGTCTCTCCCTCTCTCTATCCAGGGCTTTGTTTTGTTCTGACCATAGCGCAAAGAATGGTGGGAGCCCCTAGCTCCTCCCTATCCATTAGGCCACCCAAAAGTGTGGAAATCTATGAAATACAGATAGAGATCCAGTTTGAGGGCCACATCCCCAGGGTCTTTACCAGTCTTGGAGCTTATAGCCTATCTCTTGTAGGTACTATAACCTTTCCTCAGGGACTATCCCTTCCTTCATCCTCTTACTCCAACCTCTATCCTTAAATCCACCTCACTTAATCATTATTTTTTTTTCTAATTTGTAAATCTGGAAATACCAGACAATATTTGTGTCTCAATTTAAAGAAATCTAGAATCACTGGACAAGTTTGGACTCAATTTCAGTTAAATTACTGATCTCACCAATGAAGATCCTGATCAGAATGCTTGCTATGCTAAGCAGGATAGACAAAAAAAGTTCCATCTTTTGTTTTGACTATTCAGGGAGGCCTAAATAATGGTGGGAGCACCTGGGTGGCACAGTGGATAGAATGCCTGTCCTGGAGTCAGGATGACTCATCTTGGTGAATACAAATTTGGCCTCAGACACTTACTAGCTGTGTGATCCTAAGCAAGTCACTTAACCCTGTTTGCCTCAGTTTCCTCATCTGTCAAATGAGCCAGAGAAGGAAATGGCAAACCATTCCAGCATCTCTGCCAAGAAAACCCCAAATGGGACCAGGAAGACTTGGACATGAGAGAAGATTGAAAAACAACAAATAATGGTGAGACAGTGAGTGCATGCTACAGGGTCATTCTCGGAGTCAGGAAGGGCCGTCTCTGATATATACCATCTGTATGACTCTGTGTGACACCTATCCTCTTTGGCAGCAAAGTTGGCCAAGTAAATAGAGAGCTGGACCTGGAGTCAGGAATACAAGTTCAAATCTGGCCTTAGACACTTTCTACCTCTGTGACTGTGGGTAAGTCACCTCCCAGGGCTGACCTGAAGATCTAATGAGATAATATTTGGAAGACACTTAGTACAATGCCTGGCATTATCAATAACTGTTTACTGTCTTCCTTTCCTCCTTAGGCGATTTTCTAAGAATCTGCATGAATGGAAGGAATATCCATCCCACTCTGAAGAAATCTCAGGACTAGATCCCTTCTTTTCCATAAAATAATTGTAAGATCCAGAATCAGAAGACTTCTAAACTGAAAGAAGACAACATATCTCTATTGACATTTTCTTTATCTCCTTTTATGAGATATTTTTCTCATTTGATCTTCTATCTTGCAGCCCTTAAACAATGTTGAAGGAGGAATGAGAATTGCTATGGTTATTACTGTAGTTTATGTCTCCAGAATTTATTTGCAATATTTGTTTAGTGGACTGAATCTTTTCTTAATTAAAGTAAAGCGGAGAGCTCCTCCAGAAATGTTAGTGGAATGTTCTATTGGTTCTTGATGGCACTGCTGTGGAATAAGAGCTTTGAAAGCTGACAAAGTCCCAACTATTGCCCTAGTCAAAGGCTGTGCCTACTGTCTTCAGATAAAACACTCACAATTCAATAATATATTGGTCACAAGGTCATGGATTTTTTTCCTATGTCAATGTAAGTAAAATACAAATAAACAAAAATGGTCCTCACTTCCATAAGGCTTTCTTCTCCTTCTTCAGTAAGTATGACAATAAGTAGTATAAATGGACGAGAGTGTATGACCAGCAATGGCATGCACACAAGTGATTGTACAAAAGACATTATCAATGACATGTATGATGGGCAAAGGAGATCTACCATACATGTAATGAGTGGGCATGATAAATACACAAAGTATTACATTTTAATCCATAGAACAGTCAAAGACACAGAGAAAGGCAGCTAGCAAGTAGGATAAATATCATATTGATAATTCACAGAAGGATATAGACATTTGTACCATTGGAGGGAAGTTCCTTTGACAAAAGAAATCAAAAGATTCATTTAAAGGGGGGCAGCTGGTTGGCTCAGTGGATAGAACCAGGCATGGAGATGGGAGGTCCTGGGTTCAAACATGACCTGGGCAAGTAGCCAAATGACCATTCCTTAGCCCTTACTGTTTTTCCCTTTTAGAATCAACATATTGATTCTAAGAAAGTCAGAATTTAAAAAAAAAAAAAGATTCATTTAAATATCAAAATCAAAAAATGAGCAAGCACTATTCAGGTGCCTTTTATATTTCTGGAACTGTTTTAGGACCAGGGGATAGAAAAGACAAAAATGAAATATCCCAAAATATGGGCCAAGGAACAGAACTAATTTGTACAAATTGATATTGACATTTTTTTTTTGCTGTCCTTGCATAGCATAATTACAACTTTTCTGTCTTTTTTTTTTTACTGTAATACAAACCTTGTAGCCTCTTTAAATAACTGAATTTTAAGTAGCTGAGAAAAATGATGTCATTATGTAGGTTTCATAAATTGTATGCTTTTGAAAAGTTGTATTTTTTGGTCAAATTAAAAAATATCAAGATTATTCCTTTTTTTTTTTTAATCTTTAACTTATGTTTTAGTACCAATTCTAAGGCAGAAGAGCAGTAAGAGCTAGGCAGTCAAGGTTAAGTGACTCGTCTAGGGTCACACAGCTAAAATGTGTCTGAGGCCACTTTGAAACCCAAGACCTCCCAACTCTAGGCCTAGCTCTCTATCCACTGAACTGCCTATCTGCCACTCACTATTACTTTTAATTACTGCTTTCAAACTTTTTGTTTTTATGAATGTTTCATTAAGTGAAAAATATGAAGTTATATAGGCCACATTTTAAAATAATTTAAAATTTTCATTTTTGCTGATATATTTTATAAGATGATTTCTTTCATCCTCTTTAGCTTTAAAATTATGTTTTCATTTCTTATTCCATTTTAAAACAATGATTTTGCATTTGATTTTTCAAGGGGAAATAGAAAACAAGTTATTTTATGGCTGTAAGAAGTTTTATTAAAAGTTTGAATATATATTTAATTATATTTTTATTTTTTCCAGATTACATGTTGATATAATTTTAATATTTATTTTCTTACATTTTGCAAACAATTTTCTCTTCCTTCTTCCCATTCCCCCTTCTCCAAGAAGGCAGTCAATATGATAGAGGTTGCACATGTGTTATCAAATAATGCATGTTTCCATCTTTATTTTGTGAAAGATGACACATATTGCTTACACTAGAGAAAAATTCATGGAAGAAATAAAGAGAAGAATGGTATGCTTCAAATCTGCAGGAGAATTCCATCTGTTCCTGCTATGGTGATAGATATCTTTTTTTGTCAAAGTCCTTTTCAAGTTGTCCTGGAGCCTTGCCTCGTTGATATAGTTAAGTCATTCACAGTTGATCATCACACATTATGGTTATTACAGGAGCCTTCGTATTTTGAAAAATTATTGCCAATATGGTGTACTGAGTTGGAACATCAAATTGTTGGGCAAATGAATTCCAGTGGTGTTTATTCAGTAGTGCCAATTATTAGTCAGGTACTGTGCTAGTGGTTGGGAATGCAGAAATGGAAACAACACAGTCCCTGCTCTGGAGGACCTTATAGCACAGGAGTGGGGGGCTCTACTTAAAGAGATAAGTATAATACAAAGCTGAGTGTGATGGGGGCAAAGAAGAATGCTGGGCAGTGGTCTAAGAAAGAAAAAAAATGTGACATGGTGGCATCTGAGTTTGGCCTTAGTCAATCAATCAATCATCAAACATTTATGAAGCACTTTATGTGTGTGAGGCAATTTTGCTAATGGTCTCTCTTTAAAGGAAGCCAAGTTTGAATGGACAATGAATGAGAAGAGATTGCATTCCAGGTATGGGTGATCACCTTGCCAATGGGAAGAAAGGAGCAGAGATAAGGAATAGTGGGTCATTCAGTTTAGTTTGAATACTGTCTGGGGAGGAATAATTTGAAATGACATTGGAGAGATAAATTGGTGGCCAAGTATGAAGAGCTTTAAATGCTGGGTAAGAAATCACTGAAGATTTTTTGAACACAATATAGTCAAACTTGTGCTTTAGTAGATGATGTTATGTAATAATAGCAAATATTTTTGCAGCACTTAAAAATATTATCTCAATGAGTGTGATACCATTGTGACAAATAGAATTGGGATTCTGGGCACTTTGATTTTCTTGTTTGTGCAGCTAAGTTTCTGTGGATAAGATATTCCTCCTGTCCTGGCCTCCTTAAGCTTCTGGTTAATGAATTTGGCCCAAATTATGCCTTTTAAAAATATTTAGTTAGTTTTTTGTTTGTATCATTAAAGTATTCAGTTAACTCCTCCCTCTGATCTTCCACTGGAGAAAGAACTGGAAATTGAACCGATTATTCCTTTACAACTATAAAATTTTGTGACTTAATAGTTACAGACGCATTCACAGCTTGGGGTGACATTGGTGGTTTTTGCTTGGAATCTGGAGGTAAGTAACCTAAGGAAATTATTTACAAATGACCATTTCCCTTTTGTTCTCATTCACTTTGAATTTGCAATTGCCATACATATTATGAATTAAAGAGCTGGAAAAGGAAATCCAGAAGTCATTTAGTCCAGTTCCTCCTGCTGCCTGCTTGACTAACATTGTGGTTATTGTGTTAATTATTATTTTCCATTAACTAAGAGATTTATGTATATGCATCAATGTCTTTATTTGAATGGATGTTAAACCAGAATATGGTAATGTCCCATGGAAGGAATTTGAATGCATGCAGATCAAAAGCTCATTTGGGCAATATATGCATGGGCTGCTCTGTCTCCAGACTGTTGAGTACACAAGCATACATAACCGCCCTCTTTTTTTTCTTCTTTTTTTACTCTCTCCTTTGCAAATCGAAACAGGCTGGACAAGTTCATGTGACGCATATGACGTCAGCCTCCATTCGGTCTCGTGATAGACAGACAACCGTCCCTACTCTACCCTGCCCCTCCCCTCTGCCACAAATACAGTCTGATCTCGCGAGAAACCTGGTGCTCCGCACCAGACCTTCCCTGGGGGACCTGGAGTTACCCTGGAGGAAGGGCTAGGTGCGGCTGAGAGCGGGGCTGCGCGTGAATTCTTTGTTCGCACTCATGCTGAAGCCGGGGGGGTTTGGATGCATGCATAAATTCAGAGATTCGGGGTGGGAAGCTGCGGCGGCGGCGGAGGCGGAGACGGAGGAGGCGAGGACAGACACTATGTCTGCATCTTCACCTTTAAGAGTGGCTGACGGAGCTGGGAGGTTGGCATCCCGCGAGCTTGTGGAACGCGGGAGAACAGCATTCTGGCTGGGGTGTGGGAGCGGCGTGCTTCGCGCTGCATCCCAGCTGTTGCTGCCGCCGCCGCGAGTACTCGTGGAGCTGCTTCCGAACACACTACCGCCCTGGGCTGGCACTGAGGGGCAAAGTTGGGATGCGGACGCGCCCCTCTCAGCCGGGTCGGCACCCAAGCACTTGTGTAGATAGATGAACCCATAACCCCTACCCCCAACCTGGTCCCCACCTTCTTTCCTCCATCCCAGGGGAGGTCCTGCGGGAAAACTGACCATGCTATGGGCCAGACTGAATGTGCACGGAAAAAGAGAGGAGAGTGACAGGCCCGTAGGCCACGCTGCATCCCGGGGAGCCTGGTTCAGGTGGTCCGTTCTGGCCGCGAGGGGCGTTTTAAAGGCCCAGAGGCCAGTCTGTGGATTAATTTCTTTCGGCTTAGCCCAAATGATCCACACCCCCTCCTGGGACTGACCGAGGGAGAGGGAGTAGACCCGACTTTTGTTGGCCTGCCCTCTTACCCCTGCCTTCCCCTCCAGGGATTTTGTTTGCCGAGTCCATATCCCTGGTACCCTTTCTCCTCCTCCGCCTGTGTGGGTCTGTGTGTCTGTCGTCTCGAACTTGTTTGCGGAGACCCTGTTCCGGTTACCTCTCTTCATCCTCCCCAGACCCCTTAACATTGTGTGACCCCCGTTTTCTCGGAGCTTTTTGCAGAGACCCTGCCTTGGGTACCCCTCCTTCGTAGCACTCTTTGTGGGTACACACTCATTGCGTGCCGAGAGAGGGTTGTGTCGCTAGAGGGAGGTGTGGGACAGAGAAAAGAGGGGGGGAAGCGGAGGGGTGGGGGGTGACCCCGCAGTAGGTCGAGGAGGGGTTGGGGGACAGCAGAGACTGAGGCTTCTCCGGAGCTGAACCTAGCTCTCTCCACTGCTGTCCTCTCAGGGTGCCTGGCGCGCTCCAAGTCGTGCCTCCTCTCTTCATTTCCAGAGAACTGCCTAGGTGTCCCAGCTGCCCGGCGGCTGTCACTAGCGGGGCGGGGAAGGGGAGGGGAAAACCGGCCAGAATAGCCGAGCTTCCCATTGCTCGGGCGCTCCCTTCGCGCACACCCACCCACCCACTGGAGTGGAGAGACTGAGGCTGCTGACAGCTGCAACTGGACGGGAGTTCTCTCCTTCGGGCTTCTCTTCCTTCCCCCGCCCCCTCCCCACTCCACTCCACCCCCTCTCCACCCTTTCACTCCCTCCCCTCCGCCTTTATTCCCTCTTGTCCCCAGTTCTTATCGTTTCGCAACTGCTCGCCTCCTGCCCCGTGGCTGACTGAGTTTTTTCTCTCTCCAACCCCCCCTCCTAATTCCTGGCACCTCTTCTATAATACTTTACCCCCCCTCCTCCAATTGGGGAGTGGGGGTGGGAGCGAGGGAGGGTGGAGCGTCCAGAGCCAGAGAAGCAAAAGAAGGAAGAGGGAGCAGGAGGATTGTACGATTGTGGAGAGGGGACCCCACGCCACCCTTTCTTTCCCATTACACCCTTCCTACCTTCCCTCCTCCCCCCCACCCCAAGTCCTGATCCAGCCACTTTCGGGCAAGAAAAGTGAAGGAATACGGCTCGGGGGTGATAGCGACACGGGGGCCAGTCCCAGGCAAGCAGCAGCACCTCCCGTCCCGTCTCATCCTCCTTCCTCCTAAACCGGAGACAGCCGGGACCTATGATGGCTTCAACTACAACCTGCACCAGGTTCACCGACGAGTATCAGCTTTTCGAGGAGCTTGGAAAGTAAGCGCCCTTGCCTGGCATCTGCGGGTACCTTTTCCCGCAGAGGGCGAGTCGGTTCCCCCCCCACCCCCTCGCCCCAACCAGCAGTCCTTACTTACCATTAGGGGTCGTGGGAGTTTAGAAAAAAAAAGGAGGGGGGTTTGGGGAAGAGGCTGCTGGCTTGACAGCTGGGCAAAAGGTGCTGATCTTTAGGATGAGAGCGCGGGAGGAGAAAGGGAAGCCCACCGGGCTGCGGCCAAATCGGCTAATCCCACCTACCCTCTTTCTGAACTCCGGTTTGTTCAAGAGAGCCTTAGTGAATTTATGATCCTTGTAGTTGTAGCTGTCATCCTTTGGAGTGTGTATATGCTTGTGAAAGGCAGGAAATGAGAACCCATGTAAAATGCAACATAGATCATGTTTTCTGTAAATAGAGATGCCTCCAGGGTTTACCGGCGTGTCTGCTCAGTGATACACGTAGGATGAGAACCTCACTGACATAGACGGTGCCATATTTATTGATGCCGAAAGTTCAAGTTGGCGTTCAATCTATTTTGCATCCAGTAGTTCTGTCAAAGGAGACGCCAGCCCAGTGTTACATACAAACCTAAATACCAAACCTCTGCAACCTTCAGCTATTTTAGGGGGGGAAAACTTTCTGGGATTGATTAATGTCGCACCATTCTTCCCAGGTACAGACCATTTTTCCTATAAGGATTCATTTAAATGTGCATGAGAGGATATGCTCTGGAAAGGGGAGACTCCTTTTTTTTTTTTTTAAAGATTATATATAGATGTGTGTATGTTATATTTACACATATACATATACACACTGACGAAAATCCCTAGCCTTTTTAAGGAAGAGAAAGACCTAGATGAGGGAACTCATAAAGAAATGTAACCTAGAGGCTCAGCCACTGTGTTCAGGCATCACCCCCAATTGAAATCTATTCTCATTCATATCTACAGCTTGATCTTTTACTTGAAGAAGGGGTGTGTTCATATATGTTTGTTGGTGGCTGAGGAAGGCAAATACAAGGAAATTTAAATTTTACTGTGTAATTGTATTTATTCAGTACAATAGTCTTACACTGACTGGTGCTGCTTTTTTTTCCCCCCTAAACCATGGAGAATATGTCGGAAGAGGCAGTTTAATTAAAAACCTTTTTCCCTCAACCAAAGCTTAGAGAAATCATCATGCCAGGATTCATTAACCCACACAAATGTGCTCAATATTTATATTTCAGTGAGAACAATTAACATATTTATAGAGTTAGAGATACACTCATTATTTTTACCCCTACCAAAATAAATGGGCAGCAGATTTTGGCTCCCTCTTATTCCAGCTCTGTGCAGTGTTTTCTCTGGGCATTTGGTTCTACTGTGTGAGTGGATGTTTGTAGAATGTGTTCAAATTCCTTGTGCAAACAAGATCCGTTACAATTGGCAGACCCTTTTATTTTGTTGTTGAATGATATGGTGTGCTCTCTGTTAAATTCTAATCGCTATTATATTCTTGAAAATTAAGGAAGGGCCAGGTTGCCAATTGGAATGGTTCTTTTGGGGGCTAGTCCTATTGATATTTAGAAAGCCACTAAAATCACTGAAAGCACATACATTATTAGATCCCATTTATTAAGTATCAGAGCCCAGTTGTATTGATACCTTGCTGATTATTGGTTTTCAGGGGGGCATTCTCAGTGGTGAGAAGATGCATGAAAATCCCTACAGGACAAGAATATGCTGCCAAAATTATCAACACCAAAAAGCTTTCTGCTAGGGGTGGGTATTTTCAACCAATTTTTTTGAGTGTCTTTAAAAATTTGCTTTAAATGATCAGTATTGTATGTAAACATGTGCTGTGGTTACAGTGTAATTAGATACTAAAGGTTTTATAATATATTTATAAGTATTTCCTCTCCCTAAAGAAGTATTGATTAATTTATTTTTAAAACAATTGGACAAATTAAACCACTTATGGTTGGCATGTTTAATACTATAGTGAATTCAGATTCTTGTCGTTGGTGCCATCCCATATTCAATAGCATGTATGAATGGAGCTATTCTAAAATAAATGGCACTATGAAGAACTTTGCTTTTAGCTCTAGTGTAAAATAACTTTGAATACAACCCTGGGATTAAAAAAAAAATAACATGACTCTCAACAGTCTCTTTTGCTTTTGAGGAGGAAAAATAGGCCATGGCTCATTTGAATCATGCTCTTCCATTGTAATTACTCTTAAACTCAATTCAGCAAGACATATTTAATACCGATAGCCTTAAGAGGAAAATACGTGGCACAGACCTTGTTCTAAAACAAAATGTTTGGCTATAATTGTGTAGGCATGTTTTTTATGTTTTTATGTGCACTCAAGGGTTATACTTTTTTCTTAGACATAAATGGTTCTCATAGAATCTGTGATAATCATGATATACATTTGGTTTGTCACTGAACAGATATTTAATAATCATATTTAGTTATAACTGGAAATTGTTTATTATCAAGGGAGTAAAAGAACTTGTGATGATTTTGTTTGTGTAGCAGCACAGGCATGCTAGCACATTTGTACTGAACACAACCAATTATGGTGCATGTTTCTATAATATTTTTGTTTGAACTTATGATCTGCTGATGAACTTAAACATGAATCGCGTCAGGGAGGAAAACCATATTTGTCCACTGGGCGGATTTTGAAAGTGGAAATGAGAAGAAAGCAGAGTTTACTCATTTTGCCTTGAGTTTGAAAGTGTTGCTACTATTTAACATTTAGTTTACCTTTATATGACTGGATATCAGCTTGACTGTGATTGGAGGCTTTTCCTTCTCTACTTTGGTACAAAATTCTGCCTTTAAAATTTTCTTTGTGCTTAAGTTGGCAGATGGGAATCTTTTACAAGGGATTTCCCCCATTACTACTCTACCACCCACCTCTCACCTAACTGTGATTCAGAGGAACATGCACATTCAAAGCCCTTGACACTTTAGAGATCAGTTAGAAGATGCACTCCCCAGGCAGTGAGAGGTAGAAATAAATAGATGCACTATGCTTAGATATGCCTTTTTCTTTCCTCCCCCAAATAGTTTTGACTAATGAAAAAAAAAAGATAAAAAGAATGATTAACTCAGAAGCTCTTCATCCCTCCTTGGTGCCTTTATAAAAGAGACACTTAGGGATACTCTGAAGTCTATCTAGACCCTTGCAATAGGTCAAACCAAATATTTGACTCACCAGAAAATCCTTTAATGACTTTAAGCCTCATCATAAATTGAATCAAAATAATTGATCATACTCATTAGGAGTAAATTACTTAATTATAATAATTTCTTACTGGACCCATGGTAGCCTACTCCAGAGTTTAGGGCATTATCATCTTTTTTATATACTTTCCCTTCTCTTACTTAATAAGCCACTAATCATGTGATTCGCTCTTGGAATGCCCTCCTTCCCCTCTTTCAAAGCAAATTTGTACTTTAAAAAAAAAGAATCTCTCCAAAGTCTCACTTCCAGAAGTCTGCTGACCTTGTTGAGACCTAGATCTTTTTAACAACTCTAAGGTAATCTTATTGAAAAACACTGAAACAGGATTCAGAAGCCCTTAATTCTAGTCTTGGATGCCACTTATCATCTGTATAACATTGAACAAGTTATTTAACCACTTGTAAAAACTGGTGAAATACTTGTTGCTCCTGCTTTACAAGAGAATTACATTATATATATATATATATATACATATATATATTTATAAAATTTATATTACATATACACATAATATATATGGGATGAACACATATATAGACATATATATATATATATATATATTTGTGTGTATAGATAAAAATTTTTAACACCCATACATTTAAGGTATTGTTGTCATTATTATGATTACTAGAATCAGAGGATCTTAGAGGAAATCTGTTCCAACTGCTTAATTTTACAAATTTGAAGAAACTGAGGCCCAGATAAGACTGGTCCAAATTATTTCCATCTCCTTTAAATATTTTGTTCTTAACTCTAATATGTCTGTGCTTACTGCTTTTGGTTATTACATGTTTGTGCATATATTGATGGGTATGGTTATTAAATAATAAACTCCATACCGGGAAGCCTTATGTTCTTTGTATTCTTCAGAAATCCCCACAGACTTTAAATGATGTTGACTGTGATCAAATATGGTTCATTAAATGGTACTCTGAAATGACTATTGAACACCCATGGGTGTATAATTTACTTGAAAGGAGGGACTTTAGATAGATAAAATGTTAATTCTATTCATCGATGCCAGTCAAGTTATTTCTTTTTAGATAAGTGGGAGAACAGATCTCAACGAAGACTGTGTAGAGTAACGTGCTTTTAAAAATCTTGTTCCTCTTTGAAATGGAGTTTCCAGCTTCTTGGCAGGATACAGGTAGATCTGAAGATGCATTTCTGTTTTAAATCTTGTTTTTGAAATGTGTTAATTAGCTAAAGGGAGCAGTAGTATGGTACAGTGGAAAGAAGTTTGGATTTGGAGTTATAGATGGTGAGTTCCAATCCCGCCTCACTAGCTTTGCCTAGGTAATCCTGTTAAATCACTTAACTTTTTTTCAGCTGTTTCCTTCATCAGTTAAATGAACAATTTAGACTGGATAGCCTTTAAAATCCCTTTTTGATTTAAATTGGTGATCCATGATCCCATGGTTTATGGTTTTAAAAGAGACCCTAAAAAAGTCAACTTCAAGAAATGTTACCTTTGCCAGTCTGTGATACTTTGATTGGTTTGTCCCACCAAGCTTTTGTCTTATGATTATTTGAAATACTATGCCTTTGTGAACCTGAGTGTTAAGTATCTTTAGTTTTAAGATCAGAGAAGAACTGCAAAATACGCCAGTGTAACTGAGAAGGATAATTCTTTATTGTCAGTAAATCCAACCAATAGAACAGAAATGAGGGCAGGGAAAGCGGGGAGCTGGCAGAGTTCCTGCACACATTTGCAAATGCAGCTGTACTGTCACCCACCTAGTTTTTAGCGGGACTGTTTAAAGATTTCTAGCAGGCCGTTACACTTCCTCTCAGCTGTTAGTCATGCACACCATATATGGAGACTGGTAGTGTATCAAAGACATTCTTTTGCTATTGTGTTAAAGTGCACATTGGTAATAGACTGATTATAGGGCACAGAGCAGGTAGATAACTGCACTTATCACACTGAAGTGGACTGTTTTGTAGCAGAAAATAAAATATTTAGGCCCTCCTTCCCCATCAGAAATATGCAAAATATTATAAAATAAAAAAATCTTCTTTCTAAAGGCTTTTAAAATTATATATAAGAAATGTTTAGTATTGAAGGGTTTTAGTTCATATAGACATATTAAGTAGAAACCATATCATTATTAAGTTAATGATGCTAGTTGACATTTCCAAGGGTTTTTTCCAAATATTCTTTTGTAGACATTACTCATCTGCTCTTTAAACTAACTTATGGTGTTAGATATGATTAATCCCTATTTTACTGATAAAGGAATTATTTATTGAAAAATAGGTAATGCCCACGATCATGTAAGTACACATGGTAGGATCCCAGCTTAGTTCTTTCTAGACTCTATTGCCAATCCACTCTCCATATACAAATACCTCTCTTATTTTAGATATATTGATAAGATTATCATTATGAGATAAATAATGTTGCTAAGTCATATGGGTTCCCTATAAAGCTTGCATAAACCCTTCAGAATCAAGCACACCGTGTAACATTTACCTAACATAATCTGTTACATGTATATTCACCTTGTATCCAATACTAGGGTTATAAAATTATTTATTTCTCTACATCTTCAAAAATGATACAAAACAAACTCCCTTAGAACAAAGCTAGCAATTACTTTATAGGAACTTGGTATATATACTACTTGAAACAAATATGCCTTTAGTTGAGGCTCAGCAGTCCTCATAAATATTCTGTAGAGATGTTGCAAATATGTTCCTTTTAAGCACAATTGACATATATATACAGAGATATAGCCTATGTATTTAAAAGCTCAAAGCTTCTTACATGTTCTTAATGCTTTTTTCCCCAGGTACATTAGTAACCCATTTAGGGGTGGCAAAAACTAATCTTGCTGGGATTTCTTGCCAGCTAATTACTCAGAAGCATTGCTGTCACTTCTTTGCCTCTTTATTTGACTTGAATTAATAATGATAAAATTGAGTTTTTACATAAGTGAATCAAATTGTTTTGGTAGCACATTTTAAATCATTAACCAATTTAGATTTTTGCTGAATTTTTGGTTCTAATTTTTTGAAAGCTTTCTAGCCTAATTGCAGTTTCAGAGAAAATTTGTTAATAGTTTTAATCAACATGGGAGGATTTTCCAACTCTTTACCATTTTTCTCCAGGGGTTGGGGGAATAGGGGAAGAGAGAGAGAGACAGAGAGACAGAGAGAGAGAGAGAAAGAGAGAGACAGAGACAGAAAGATAGACAGAGATAGAGAGACAGAGATGAGACAGAGAGACAAAGAGAGCTCTTTTAAAAAGGTAATGACATCCTTTTTATTTTGGTCATTTTACTCATTATTATATCTGTTTTGATATAAAATGTAGTTATTAATTCCCCCCACTTGGATGAATTTTATTACTGTTCATTTCTTGATAATAGTGCTTATGATGAAAATACGTTTTGAATAAATATATTAGTGATGTTGAAAACTAGCAGAGGATTGAGATAATGATATTTGTGGTTGTTATTGGCAAATGCACAGAATTTTTGTTCACCATTATTGAATGAACTTAGAATATAATATTAAATGAAGAATGTGAATAGCAGTGATTTCAGTGAAAGAGTAGTGACTGACATCAACATGTAACTAGCTACATGATTGACAATGTCAGAATCTGACATCATGAGAAATTAGTTTTTTAAACCAGGCTAATACTTTTCCACTGAAATATTGATTTAGATTATTATTTTAAAATTGTAATTTAATAATAAGTGATCATTTATGAAGATTTTTAATGTCAATGAGCATAAATAATTACTAAGCACTTATTAGAATTTAATTTTTTTTTCATTCATTAGGACACTTTGAAATTTTATTTCAGAATCTTCTGGATATTTACAAAGCCAGGGTGTCCCAGAATATACATTTTCAAATTCAATTTATATTGTAGACTCTGTCTAGGACTGTCTTATACATCATGCCTCCCTGGCTATACCTAGTATGGTATATTTCATGTAGTAGATGATATGTGAACATTTGACTAATTGGCTGAAAAAATTGGGCACCTTGGGAGCTACATTAATTCTCAGGGGACCCATTTAGGAAGTTTGCTGCAGTGAATAAAATTAGATGTTAGCAACAGGTACAATATGGGACTTTTAATTCTCAGGGAGGCTAAACTAGTTATATAGTCAGACGACATAATGGATAGACCATTGGCCCTGGAGTCAGGAAGACCTGGTTTGAAATCTATAGTAGCTATGTGAACTTGGCCATGTCATTTAACCTGTTTTCCTCACTTTCCTCAGCTATAAAATGGACATAATAAACAGCATCTACCTTTCGTGGCTGTTGCAAGCATCAAATGACATAGTTTGTACAGTGTTTAGCCCCGTGCCTAGCACTTAGTAGAAGCTATGTAAATACTTATTCTTATCCTCCTCCCAAACTCAAGAATGACAAAATCAGACACTTTTAAATATTTTTTTTAAATTGAAGTTATTTCATCCTCTCCTACCATTTAATAGAAAGGATATGATTGCACATCAATATGATCTGAACAGAATTGATTCCATGGATCTAAAAATTCATGTCACATCATATCAGTAGATCACAATTTATTAAAACAGAAGTAATTTTTGCAAAGACTCCCCACCATGTCGATTGATTCTATCATGATATTAAAGGCAATTAATAATTATGAAGTGGACAGAACTCATACCAGAAGGTCACTACCACTTCATAAACCAGTAGATACCAAAAGGTCCTCGAGGATTACCATAAAGATCTCAAGTTATAAATACAAAGTCTTCATCTTCAGTAGCCTTTAAAATTAAACTATAATGAAGTTACATTAAGCATTTTTATTCAAGCCAAAATTGTTACGTGCAATGTAAAAAAGATGTCATTTTCCTGAATTCATATAACCTATAATTAATAGCTTTCAGATTATAGAATTAATATTTTTAAATGAATAGTTTTCAAAGTATAAAAACAGAAGAAGAAATCAGTCATGTGTCAACCTCTTACACCTGTTGTATTTTATTACTGAACTTTTCCCAAAAATTCTATTAGTGAACCTGTCACAGATGAATTTATATACTAGTACTTTTGCTCAGTAACCAAAAAGTAATCATCTTGTCTACATAAGCAATAATCTGCTGAATATAGAATGTAAAAACAAAACAAAACCCTGGAGGAGAGTGACCTCTTTCAGGACCATTTCTATCTGAATTCTATCAAAAATATCTAGAAGAAAGAGAATCCCAGTAGTAATGACAGATGGTGAAGTTATAGTTTCTACTACGTCTTCCTAAGATTTCTGGAATATCAGGGGACAAAGGGGAATATCATAGATTTCAATATGTCTTCTTTCTTCTACCACTGATCATGAAGATTACAGGAAAATGAAAGGTTGAGGGACCTATTGTACTACAATAAAAGTTCTCCTTTAGTTTTCCTTTCCTTTCCTTTTTCCTTTTGGTTGATAAAACTCCATTTATGTTTTAACAAAAATAATGCCTAGTTTTTAATTTCTGGTCAATATTCCAGTCTTGTATGAACTGAAAATAAATATACAACTCTTCTGAGTAAAAGGAAGGTTTAAGAATCTCTAATTCTCCATGAGTCAGTCAGTTTTACTGGGTGAGTAAGCATTTTCTTTCAGAGAATCACAGTTTAGGAAGGGTGGGCAGTCTGTGGACAGACAGATCTTTTTAAATGGTCTATGAGGAAAATTCACCAAACCACATGAACTATTCCTTGATTGTTTTTTTCTGCCCATGGCCAGAATTTTTTTCTTAAACTCTTACCTTCTCATGGCAAAGCCTAGGCAATTTAGGTTAAATGACTTGCCTAGTCACATAGCTAAAATGTATAAAATGATTTGAATTGTTACAATTAAAATTAACCCAAGAGACTGATTTTGGTTAAGAATATAATTTTATTGATTATATTAGGATTATTGGTTAGGCCAGCATTATAATTAATAAAGTGATATAGATCTCCATGACTTCTCATGGGGCAACCTGAACTGGGTTGGCAATCTAATGAATAGATTTTTTTGAGCTCCTCTCTTGACCATTCCAAGACATCTTTAATTGGTGAAAGTTAATTAAGAGGTGACCAATCAACCTATCTACCCCTCCCTGTTCCCACCAATGAATGGGTCAGTGCACACAGGAAAAGAACCCTTGTCTTCTTTATTTATTATCCAAATTCTGCTATAGAAGAAGACATTCTTTGGGTTTTCCTAGGGTCAAAAAAAATGCAAAAAGCAACTGACTAGATGGTATCTATGACTCAGATCCCATACACAGTTATTTTCCTTAATATATAGGAATTAATATGGCATATGAAAAATAAATTCTCAAAGAACTCACTTCCTCCTGACTTCAGATCTGGCACTATATCTACTGTGCTCCTTAGCTGCCTCTATGGTTAGAATTTTTCATTCTATTCTTTCTTTTCAAGAGAATTGCCCAGTAGAGCTATGTAGAATTATAGTCTCACCTCTTATGCCTCTCCTGTATACCACTCCCTGCCTAAACTATAGCTTAAGAATCAGGAATGTGGTAGCAACAGGCACTAATTTTTCATATTCCAGCCTATAATTTCCCACGAAAGGACCCAAATTTGAAATATAGTTTATCCTTAAAAGATAAATACAGTTTTAGCTTCTTAAACTTATGGCTTTGGGGACACACTCTATATTTTCTTTGTTTTTCAAAGGATTTCTATCTTATGTACAGATTTTAATGTAGCAGTGATTTTTAGAGCAGTTTTTCAAATAATTACATAAACATCATACTCATTATAGTGAAATTATATATATACATACACACCTAAATTATACTTTAGGGGATTCTTTTCTCCAAAATGATTTTTAAAAGTTTAAGTACTATAGAAAGTAAAAGAACATCATATTTACAGTGAATATGTATGGAATATTTTAAACAGTGAAGGTTTTTAGCATTTTAAAATTTAAAAAGTTTTATTTAATATGTTTTTTGTGAAAAGATAAGAAGTGATGGATAGAAAGCAGATAGTAAACTCATAAAATAGAGCAATGGGATATTAATTTTCAAATGCATAGTAGAGCTATTTAAAATTTAGAGTATAGATTCATATGGTATAATGAAAAGAATTCTGGCCTTGAATTATGACAAGTGGTAGCTCTAAGCCTCAGTTTTCTCACTGTCAAATGGGAGTACTAATCCACATGCTACCTACTTTGCAAAGTTGTTGTCAGGAAAGTGCTTTATCACTTTTACAACCAACTTGTACTAAAATGACTTACTCTAAATGAAACAAATGTCTAGTGGTGTTCCAAGAAGCTTCCTCTGATGCCTTTATCTAGAAGTCTATTGGTCTTCCTCTGAGCTCCCCCAGACCTTAGTCACTCTCTTTTGAGTCTTTCTACCTCCATTCTTATGTTGTAGGCCTATCCTATCTCCCCAACTTGATTGTTGATTTTTTGAAGATGGGAATTATTTGTTGTTCATAATTAAGCCTTTCAAAACACCTCCTGCAGCATCTTCCAAAGAATAAAGGCTAGACAAATATTTACTGAACAAATAAATGAGGTCCAAATTTTAAAATTCAGTACTTCATCATTTCAAGAATGGCATATGATATGCCTATAATTAATTTACTGATACAATAATTGCCTCAGTGCACTAGATTTCCCTAACAGTTATGTTTTGTTTGTGTAAAATTCTTTCCCCTTTAAAAAATTGAATACCTATTTACTTGGGCTGCCCAACTTTATTTTATGGAAAGAGTTCTGGCCTTAAAGATTGTGGTTGAGTCTTAGTTCTACTATTTATAAGCTCTGTAACCATAGATAAGACATTTCATCTTTTCTGTGCCTCTGTTTGTGAATTATAAAAATGGGAATAATACTGTTTGAATGACTCAAAATTATTTGCCTTGCTAATGGAGTGTTTAATAATAGAAGATTTGGGGGGATAGTGACTCACTTTTAAGACCTATGTGACACTGGACACCAGTCCCTCTGTTTTATTATTGAAAAGTCTATTAGCATCAATGTACACACTTTTACTATTCAACTAGGTAACTTTCCTTAGATATTCCAAGCAGTGGTGCCAAACTGTCAACCCAACTCCCAAGTGCTGCACACTGGGTTAAAATGTACTTTGTGAAATATTAAAATATAAAATAACCTATTAATTTCTGTTTTTCTGAGCCAGTATGCAGCCAGCAAGTATCTATTTCTATCTGAGTTTCATACCACCGAAGGATCTAGGACCTCAATGATCATGTCTCCTCTTAAATGATTACCTATCTCCACTTTATTAATCTATGCAATTCTTGGTCATGGCCAGGTTCGTGCTAGCTACCAGGAGAGCCAATTGTTAAATTTTCAGTATGAGTATTTATTCTGTGGAAATTGACAAATGCTACAAATTAGGGTTTTATTTATTATTTTAATTGGTATAGATTTAAAATAACAATGGAGAAAAATGTAAAATTTTAGAAATGTGTTGTAGACATTTGGAGATTTTATTATTAGACACTTATAATTCTTCCACAAATCCTTAGTAGAAGACCTACATCATGTATTCATAGCCTTCCTGTAGTTCTTTTCAGGTTTCCTCTAGTTGTTAGTGTCTCATCCCCTAAATAACTTTTAAATTTTGTCTTGTATTTATTTCTACTACTACAACACATTGTATTTCCCTAGTCGAATTTTAGCTTCTTAGAGGTAAAGGCAGGGACTGTCTTAAGTCTTTGTCTCTCTCCTCTACTTTTCTCTAAATCTATCTATCCATCCATCATCCATCCACCCACATCCATCCATCCATCTATCCTTCCATCCATCCATCCATCCATCCATCCATCCATCCATCCATCCATCCATCTACCTATCCTTCCATCTATCTATCTATCTATCTATCTATCTATCTATCTATCTATCTATCTATCTATCTATCTATCTATCTGTCTATCTACATGTGTGTAGACATATGTCCACATAAATGTATATATATACACATATATATGTGCATATATATATATACACACAGATAAAGAAATAGAAATATTCTAAACACTTAGCATAGTGCCTGATTTTTGTGGCAAAACTTGAGCTGTCTATCTTGTATTATCTGTTTTCTACTGAATAACTATCCTATCTCCATGCTTCATCTTATGAGTTTTAGGACTCCAAAGATGAGTTGGGTTGATTCAAAAGCTATAGAGCTGAAAGGGATCTCAAATCATTTTTCAGATGGAAAAACCTTAGGACCAGGGTTGCATAGTTACTGTTTGTATAGAGTATTTCAAGGTTTGCAAACTGCTTTTTACATTATATAAGTTTATCCTCAAAACCACCTTTGGTGGGCAGCTAGGTAGTACAGGGAAAAGACCACTAAGCCTGAAGTCAGGAGAACCTGGGTTTCAATATGACCTCTTATACGTCCTAGCTTTGGGAATCTGAGCAAGTTAAGTCATTTAACCTCTATTGCCTAGACCTTTCCACTCTTCTGTCTGAGAATTGGTACTAAGAAAGAAGAAAAGGGTTAAAAAAAA
The DNA here is from genome assembly GCF_027887165.1 of Monodelphis domestica. Taxonomy (NCBI): domain Eukaryota; kingdom Metazoa; phylum Chordata; class Mammalia; order Didelphimorphia; family Didelphidae; genus Monodelphis; species Monodelphis domestica. The sequence goes on from NC_077232.1 coordinate 245,606,646, forward strand.
CAAACAAACCAAGAACAACCTTGGGGTGTAAGTGCTAGGATTATCCCCATTTTATTAGTGAGGAAACTGAGACATTTGAAGTTAAATGACTTGCTCAGGGCGATATATATAATAAATGTCTGAGGCAAGATTTGAACTCAATTTCTTGACTCCAGGTCAAGTACTCTACCTACTGGGCCACATAATTGACTGTAGCTATGTTATGACTTGCCTAGGGTCATACAAATAGTAAGCATCAATTCCTAGACCTTTGGTTTAAATTTCATAATAACTTTTTTTGTTCATCTTAAAGTGTAGCATACGCTTTTTTAAAAAAAGGATTTTAAATGGTATATTCTCTTGGCCATGTTTACCATATAGCTTTTATTTTTATAAAGTGATATAAGGTATTTTAAATACATAAAAATGCCCATGGTCTTCTTTCCAAATTCTGAGTCCGGAAATGTTACAAATAAAGGCTTGGAAAGCTGCCCGTGGTATTCTCTCATGAGAGTCTTCAAACAAATAAAGCATAGATAGAAAATCTAGTTTATTTGGCTCTTTTTCAAGAAAACTCATTGTAGTGCTCTATCATTCAGTGTGGCATGTTCTATGAAGAAGCGGGGCTCGTATTGTTTTGTTAAAAGTGCTTTATTTTTAGAAACTACATTTAGTTATTTTGATAAAAGCCTCCTGGCCATCCTTATTAGTGCTAAGTAGAGAGTAAATCCTTGGTAACAGTAGTGGGGGAAATAATGAGAGACTAGACTTGAAATGAGAGTTTTGGGCAGTTTATAGAAAATCTAGCTATATTAAATCATATTATTTAAATAAAAGCAACTTTACTTTCTTTATAGCATATATATGTACATGTATATATTTATATACACAAGTATGCACACATACATACATATTTTTTTTTAATTTTGGTGAGGTCTCAGAGAGTTATTATTTATTATTATGTACTTTACTGGTGATCCATAGGATGAAAAAATTCTACAATTACATGATTATTTACATTTCGTTTTAAGTATTTTAATTTGTATCAGGATATTTACATCTTGTAAAGCCCACTTTTAAAAGTATCTTAAAACTAAAACCTGTAAAACTAGAGGTTGTTGTTCCATCGTTAAGTCGTGCCCAATTCTTTGTGATTCCACGAGCCATAGTACGCCAGGCTCTTCTGTCTCACTATCTTTTCAAGTCTCTCCAAATTCATGTTCATTGCTTCTATGATACTATCCATCTCATCCTTGCCATTCTCTTCTCCTACCTTTAGTCTTTCCTAAAGTCAAAGTCTTTTCCTTTGAGTCGTGTTTTCTCATGTTGTGAGTCAAAGTATTTAAGCTTCAACTTCATTATTTGTTCTTCCAATGAGTTGTCTCAATAATTTTTTGAAGTATTAACTGATTTGATCTTCTTGCTGTCCACGGGATTCTGAAAAGTCTTCTCCAGCACCACAACTCAAGAGCAATGCATCTGTAGCACTCAGCTTTTCCTAATAGTCCAACTCGCCTAGCCATATATTACTACTGGAAAAAACAAAAACAAAAACATAGCTTTGACTATAAGGACCTTTTTTGGCAAAGTAATATCTCTGCTTTTTAGTATGCTGTCTAGATTTGTTATGGCTTTCCTTCCAAGGAGCACGCATCTTTTAATTTCATGGCTGCAGTCACTGTCTGCAGTGATTTTTGAGCCCAAGAATATAAAATCTGACACTGCTTCCATTTCTCTCTCTATTTACCAGGAAATGTTGGAACCATTTGTCATAATCTTAGTTGGTTTTTTCTTTTTATGTTAAACTTCAAACGAGCTTTTACACTTTCCTCTTTCACCTTCAAGAGATTCTTCACTTTCTGCCATCAGAAAGTGACATCTGCATATGAGACTATTGATATTTCTTCCAGCAATCTTATTTTATTTTTAAATTTAGTTTATTTATTTAATTAATTAATTTCGAATATTTTTCCATGATTGCATGATTCATGTTCTTTCCCTTCCCTCCTCTTACTCCCCTCCCATAGCCAACAAGCGATTCCACTGGGTTTTACATGTGTCATTGATCCAGACCTATTTCTATACTATTGATATTTGCACCAGGGTGATGATCCTTTAGAGTCTACGTCTCCAATCATATCCCCATCAACCCATGTGATCAAGCAGTTGTTTTTCTTCTGTGTTTCTACTCCCACAGTTCTTCCTCTGGATTTGAATAACGTTCTTTCTCATAAGTCCCTCAGAATTGTCCTGGATCTTTGCATTGCTGTTGGTAGAGAAGTCCATTACATTCGATTATGCCATAGTGTGTCCATCTCTATGTACAATGTTCTCCTGGTTCTGCTCCTTTCACCCTGCATCAATTCCTGGAGGTTGTTCCAGTTCACATGGAATTCCTCCAGTTCATTATTCCTTTGAGCTCATTAGTATTCCATCACCAACATATACCACAATTTGTTCAGCCATTCCCCAATTGAAGAACATCCCCTCATTTTCCAATTTTTTGCCACCACAAATAATGTGACTATAAATATTTTTGTACAAGTCTTTTTCTTTATGATCTCTTTGGGGTATAAACCCAGCAATCTTAATTCCAGCTTTTGATTCATCCAACATAGTTTTTTACGTGATGACCTCTGCATATAAATTAAATAAGATCACAGTATACACCCTTTTCATACGTCTTCCTCAGTATTAAACCAATCAGCTGTTCCATGTATGGTTGTAACTGTCATTTCTTGAGCCCACATACATATTCTTCAGGAGAAAAGTAAGATGATCTGATACACCCATCTCTTTGAAGACTTGCCACATTTTGTTGTGATCCACACAGTCAAAAGCTTCAGTATAGTCAAAGAAGGAGAAGTAGATGTTTTTCTGGAACTCCCTCGCTTCCTCCATAATCCAGCAAATGTTGAAGATTAGTTCTCTAATTCCTCTGGCTCTTCTAAAACCCACCACAAAGAAAGAACCCAAGACTCTACTAGCAAGCAAGCTTTGAGCTATATGTAGTAGCAGGAAAGTTTCAGCAACACAAACTGAAACCTTCCTTATTCCCTCCCTACAGTATCCTTCATGGAGGCAAACTAAACCAGCATTCTTTTTCTACACTAAAGCTCCTTTATGGGAGTCTGAAGCCTTTTCCTCCTGATGTGAAGGAAGGAGGGAGCATGTTTCTTTTTTTTTTTTAATTAAAATTAAAATTTGGGTTTTTTTAAATAAATATTGCTTTTTTTCCCCAGATTACATGTCAATACCTTTTCTTAATATTTATTTTCTGATATTTTTCAATCCATGTTCTCTTTCCCACTCTTTTTCCTTCCCTAAGAAATCAGGAATATGATATAGGTTATATATATTCATATAATACACAATTCCATGTTAGTCATGTGAAATAAGACACATACTACTTACAGAAGAGACAAATTTGTGGAGGAAATAAAGTAAAGAATGGTACTTTTCAATTTGCATTTGTACTTTGTTCCTTCTATGATGGTGGATTCCCTTTTTGTGTCATGGATCTCTTGGAGTTTTCCTGGACCCTTGGTTGTTGATAATAGTTAAGTCATTCACAAGTGATAATCATACATTTTTGTTGTTACTGTGTTTAATGGTCTCCTATTTCTACTCACTTCACTTTGTATCACTTCATATAAGTCTTTCCAGGTTTTTCTGAGATCATTGTCATTTCTTATGGCACAATAGTTTTCCATTTTAAGTGTATCCCACAACTTGTTTGGCCATTCATCAATTGATGAACATCCCTTCAGTTTCCAGTTCTTTGCCACCCCAAAATAACTGTTATAAATATTTTTGGAGAGGTGGGTTCTTTTTCCCCATCTTTAATCTCTTTGTTATACAGAGCTATTAGTGTTATTGCTGAGTCAAATAGTATGCATAGTTTTTATAGCCCTTTGGACATGGTTCCAGATTGCTCTCCAGAATGGCTGTATCAGTTCACAGTTCCACCAGTAGTATATTAGTGTCCCAATTTTTCCACATCACTTCCAGCATTTTTCATTTTCAATTTTTGTCATCTTAGCTAGTGTAATGGTTATAAGATGGTACCTTAAAGTTGTTTTAATTTGCATTTTTCTAATCAGTAGTGATTTAGAACGTTTTTCATGTGACTAATGGTGGTTTTAATTTCATCTGACAATTTCCTGTTCATATTCTTTGGCCATTTTGCCAACTGGGAAATTCTTTGGATTCTTATAGATTTGACACTGTTCTTTCTACATGTATTTGAGAAATAAAGGCTTTGTCAGAGAGAGGGAGCTTGTTCTTCATATTTACTTTGGTCTTTATAAAGAGAAGTGACAGCTAACAATTGCTAGTGGAGTACTATTTCTATTTTATAAACAAGGATTCCAAGCCTCAAATGTTATGTGATTTGCTTAAAGCCACATAGCTAATGAGAATCCAGAATGGGATTAAAATTCAGCCTTATTTGACTTCCATACTTGAAAAGCCTATGTGAATTAAGTATTTTCAACATTGTATTAACACTTTGAAAAAAAAAGTAGTTTGTGGGTGTAGGTTAACCTTTAATTGAAAAACTAACAGCATTTTCCTTAGAAAATTATATATGAATATATAGTATTTATTTTTGTATATAAAATGCATATATGCATATACATATAGTACTTTGTGCAATGTGAACATATGATTAATGAGCAGAACTTTAAGTTTTGAAAAATAATAATAAAACTCTATTATATTCAGACTTTTATTCAACAACTTCAACAACAATTTTTAAATATTAAACAACACTTAAGTTTTATGATGTAATTAAAAGGCAGTTGGGGGCCAGAAAAATACTAAGTTCTTTACTCCTTGATTTCAATAAAGGCTAAACATTTTATTCAATTTGAAGGCAGTTATAATCTAAATATTTAACCTTCCCAAGCTTAAGTATATTTTTGCTATTTTTACTGATTTTCACGGCATTTTGGCCGCCAGAAAAATTTTATTCTTTAAGAACAGCATATCTTTATTAATATGTGAACATTACCAAATGAGCTAGTTTTTCTGAATTTTTAGTAGAACTGTGTAATTAGGTTGGGGATAGGTAAGGTAGAAGAAACATTAAGGAATAGCCTGTAGTCTGATCGCTCTTGTTTTTTTTTTTTTATTAAAGTCATAAAGACTTTTAAGGGTCAGAAAGTCTCTCTAAGAAGCTTGTGGTAAATTTCCATAATTACAAAGACATTATTACTATCTGAATTTTAGTTTCTTGTGATTAAGTCCCATCTCAACCTGATAAAATTTGAAAAGACAAAAATGATATTAAGAACACCTGCATTACATTAAATCGAATTCACAGGGCAATACATTGTAAGTCATTTAAAAATGACTTTATTTAATCTGTGACTTCTATATGATAAAATAGCTCCCTAGCATGATTTCTTTCTGCTATTTAATGTTTCTAATCATCCCTTTCATCCATGATTCAGATAGTTTTAGTTAATAGGAAACTAATTTTAATTTTAGTCTAAAGCAAAACTATTTTCAAAACTAACTAGAGTAGGACCACTCTAGCTTTGTCCCAAGGTAATGGCATTTAGAGGCAACTAATAGTATATGCAAACCTTCAGCTGAATAGAAAGATCTTAGTGTCTAATTACAGAAATAGAAATTGGCTAAAACAGAAAGCTGCAACATAGATCCAGCTGAATTTGTCTTAAAAAGTTGATTTGTGGGTTTCATATTGATAATTTTCCATTTTTATTTAATATTTTCCAGATTACATGGCAATACAATTTTTATTTTTGTAACATTTTACAATCCTTGTTCTCTCCCTCCCTTACACTCCTCCACCCTCTCCAAGATGATAGGTAATAGGATATAGGTTGTACATGTATTATCATATTATTTCCATGTTCATCATGTTATGAAATAAAGACATCTTTTACACTTCAGAAAAATTCATGGAGGAAATAAAATGAAGAATGGTATGCTTCAATTTGCATTTAAACTGTGATTTCCTTCTATGGCATTCATAGAGGAAGCCTTTTTGTTTTGAGTTCTTTGGAATTGTTCTGAATCTTTACATTACTGATAATAGTTAAGTCATTCACAGTTTATCATCATACATGATTGCTATTACTATGTACAGTGTTCTGGTTTTTCTCATTTCACTTTGCATCACTTCATATAATTCTTTCCAGGTTTTTTGTGATCATCTTTTTTGTCATTTCTTATGGAGCAATAATATTCCCTTACAGTCATATACTACAGCTCAATCATATTTTTTTCTGACACTTGCCCTCAGCACCAAAATTGTGGTGGCTCTGCCTAATTCAAGTCCAAAAAAACCATTGACAAATGAGTATTATTTTCTATTTTCCACAAGAGTTAACCATCAAAAATTGACTCTAATTTGACAAAGGTTGCAGAAAAGAAATTTGACTTTAATTTCTTTTCAAAAAGTGGAAATGGAGTTTATAGAAGTTGTTGCCTTTTTTAACTTTTAAAACCCAGGAGTTTTCAAAATGAATACTTCTGTGTCTTTCAGGCAGCTAAGCCAAAATTTACAAAGACACTGGAAACATATAGGGAACATTCTGAAAAAAAAAAACAATTTTTTTTTAAAATATATTTTATTTGATCATTTCCAAGCATTATTCGTTAGAGACATAGATCATTTTCTTTTCCTACCCCCCCCCCCCACCCCCCATAGCCGACGCGTAAGTCCACTGGGCATTAGATGTTTTCTTGATTTGAACCCATTGCTTTGTTGATAGTATTTGCATTAGAGTGTTCATTTAGAGTCTCTCCTCTGTCATGTCCCCTCAACCTCTGTATTCAGGCAGTTGCTTTTCCTCGGTGTTTCCACTCCCATAGTTTATCCTTTGCTTATGAATGGTGTTTTTTTCTCCTGGGTCCCTGCAAGTTGTTCAGGGACATTACACCGCCACTAATGGAGAAGTCCATTACGTTCGATTATACCACAGTGTATTAGTCTCTGTGTACAATGTTCTCCTGGTTCTGCTCCTCTCGCTCTGCATCACTTCCTGGAGGTTGTTCCAGTCTCCATGGAACTTCTCCACTTTATTATTCCTTTTAGCACAATAGTACTCCATCACCAACATATACCACAGTTTGTTCAGCCATTCCCCAATTGATGGGCATCCCCTCATTTTCCAGTTTTGGGCCACCACAAAGAGCGCAGCTATGAATATTTTTGTACAAGTCTTTGTGTCCATTATCTCTTTGGGGTACAGACCCAGCAGTGCTATGGCTGGGTCAAAGGGTAGATATTCTTTTAGCACCCTTTGGGCATAGTTCCAAATTGCCCTCCAGAATGGTTGGATCAGTTCACAGCTCCACCAGCAATGAATTAATGTCCCTATTTTGCCACATCCCCTCCAGCATTCATTACTTTCCTTTGCTGTTATGTTAGCCAATCTGCTAGGTGTGAGGTGATACCTCAGAGTTGTTTTGATTTGCATCTCTCTGATTATAAGAGATGTAGAACACTTCTTCATGTGCTTGTTAATAGTTTTGATTTCTTTATCTGAGAACTGCCTATCCATTTCCCTTGCCCATTTATCAATTGGAGAATGGCTTGATTTTTTGTACAATTGATTTAGTTCTTTATAAATATGAGTAATTAAACCTTTGTCAGAGGTTTCTATGAAGATTTTTTCCCAATTTGTTGTTTCCCTTCTGATTTTAGTTATATTGGTTTTGTATATTGTATATTGTATATTTGTATATTGTATATTGTATATTGTACAAAAGCTTTTTAGTTTGATGTAGTCAAAATTATTTATTTTACATTTTGTGATTCTTTCTATATCTTGCTTGGTTTTAAAGCCTTTCCCCTCCCAAAGGTCTGACATGTATACTATTCTGTGTTTACCCAATTTACTTATGGTTTCCTTCTTTATGTTTAAGTCACTCACCCATTTTGAATTTATCTTGGTGTAGGGTGTGAGGTGTTGATCTATTCCTAGTCTCTCCCACACTGTCTTCCAATTTTCCCAGCAGTTTTTATCGAATAGTGGATTTTTGTCCCAAAAGCTGGGATCTTTGGGTTTATCGTATACTGTCTTGCTGAGGTCGCTTTCCCCCAGTCTATTCCACTGATCTTCCTTTCTGTTTCTTAGCCAGTACCAAATTGTTTTGATGACTGCTGCTTTGTAATATAGTTTAAGGTCAGGGACTGCAAGGCCCCCATCATATGTGTTTTTTTTCATTATTTCCCTGGATATCCTTGATCTTTTGTTCTTCCAAATGAACTTTGTTATGGTTTTTTCTAAATCAGTGAAGAAGTATTTTGGTAGTTCAATGGGTATGGCACTAAATAGATAAATAAGTTTGGGTAGGATGGTCATTTTTATTATATTGGCTCGTCCTATCCATGAGCAGTTAATGTTTTTCCATTTGTTCAAGTCTAGTTTTAGTTGTGTGGCGAATGTTTTGTAGTTGTGTTCATATAGTTCCTGTGTTTGTCTTGGGAGGTAGATTCCTAGGTATTTTATTTTGTCTAAGGTGATTTTGAATGGGATTTCTCTTTCTAGTTCTTGCTGCTGAGCTGTGTTGGAGATATATAGAAAAGCTGATGATTTATGTGGGTTTATTTTGTATCCTGCAACTTTGCTAAAGTTGTTGATTATTTCAATTAGCTTTTTGGTTGAATCTCTAGGATTCTTTAAGTAGACCATCATGTCATCCGCAAAGAGTGATAACTTGGTCTCCTCCTTGCCTATTCTGATGCCTTCAATTTCTTTATCTTCTCTAATTGCTACTGCTAGTGTTTCTAGTACAATGTCTAATAGTAGAGGTGATAATGGGCATCCTTGTTTCACTCCTGATCTTATTGGGAATGCATCTAGTTTATCCCCATTGCAGATGATATTAGCTGTTGGTTTTAGATATATACTGTTTATTATTTTTAGGAATGACCCTTCTATTCCTATGCTTTCTAGTGTTTTTTTTTTTTTTTTTTTAAATATATTTTATTTGATCATTTCCAAGCATTATTCGTTAAAGACATAGATCATTTTCTTTTCCTCCCCCCCACCCCCCATAGCCGACGCGTAAGTCCACTGGGCATTAGATGTTTTCTTGATTTGAACCCATTGCTTTGTTGATAGTATTTGCATTAGAGTGTTCATTTAAAGTCTATCCTCTGTCATGTCCCCTCAACCTCTGTATTCAGGCAGTTGCTTTTTCTCGGTGTTTCTACTCCCATAGTTTATCCTTTGCTTATGAATGGTGTTTTTTTTCTCCTGGATCCCTGAAAGTTGTTCAGGGACATTACACCGCCCCTAATGGAGAAGTCCATTACGTTCGATTATACCACAGTGTATTAGTCTCTGTGTACAATGTTCTCCTGGTTCTGCTCCTCTCGCTCTGCATCACTTCCTGGAGGTTGTTCCAGTCTCCATGGAACTTCTCCACTTTATTATTCCTTTGAGCACAATAGTATTCCATCACCAACATATACCACAGTTTGTTCAGCCATTCCCCAATTGATGGGCATCCCCTCGTTTTCCAGTTTTGGGCCACCACAAAGAGCGCAGCTATGAATATTTTTGTACAAGTCTTTGTGTCCATTATCTCTTTGGGGTACAGACCCAGCAGTGCTATGGCTGGGTCAAAGGGTAGATATTCTTTTGTCGCCCTTTGGGCATAGTTCCAAATTGCCCTCCAAAATGGTTGGATCAGTTCACAACTCCACCAGCAATGAATTAATGTCCCTACTTTGCCACATCCCCTCCAGCATTCATTACTTTCCTTTGCTGTTATGTTAGCCAATCTGCTAGGTGTGAGGTGATACCTCAGAGTTGTTTTGATTTGCATCTCTCTGATTATAAGAGATGTAGAACACTTCTTCATGTGCTTGTTAATAGTTTTGATTTCTTTATCTGAGAACTGCCTATCCATTTCCCTTGCCCATTTATCAATTGGAGAATGGCTTGATTTTTTGTACAATTGATTTAGCTCATTATAAATATGAGTAATTAAACCTTTGTCAGAGGTTTCTATGAAGATTTTTTCCCAATTTGTTGTTTCCCTTCTGATTTTAGTTATATTGGTTTTGTTTGTACAAAAGCTTTTTAGTTTGATGTAGTCAAAATTATTTATTTTACATTTTGTGATTCTTTCTATATCTTGCTTGGTTTTAAAGCCTTTCCCCTCCCAAAGGTCTGACATGTATACTATTCTGTGTTTACCCAATTTACTTATGGTTTCCTTCTTTATGTTTAAGTCACTCACCCATTTTGAATTTATCTTGGTGTAGGGTGTGAGGTGTTGATCTATTCCTAGTCTCTCCCACACTGTCTTCCAATTTTCCCAGCAGTTTTTATCGAATAGTGGATTTTTGTCCCAAAAGCTGGGATCTTTGGGTTTATCGTATACTGTCTTGCTGAGGTCGTTTTCCCCCAGTCTATTCCACTGATCTTCCTTTCTGTTTCTTAGCCAGTACCAAATTGTTTTGATGACTGCTGCTTTGTAATATAGTTTTAGGTCAGGGACTGCAAGGCCCCCATCATATGTGTTTTTTTTCATTAATTCCCTGGATATCCTTGATCTTTTGTTCTTCCAAATGAACTTTGTTATGGTTTTTTCTAAATCAGTGAAGAAGTATTTTGGTAGTTCAATGGGTATGGCACTAAATAGATAAATAAGTTTGGGTAGGATGGTCATTTTTATTATATTGGCTCGTCCTATCCATGAGCAGTTAATGTTTTTCCAATTGTTCAAGTCTAGTTTTAGTTGTGTGGCGAGTGTTTTGTAGTTGTGTTCATATAGTTCCTGTGTTTTTCTTGGGAGATAGATTCCTAGGTATTTTATTTTGTCTAAGGTGATTTTGAATGGGATTTCTCTTTCTAGTTCTTGCTGCTGAGCTGTGTTGGAGATATATAGAAAAGCTGATGATTTATGTGGGTTTATTTTGTATCCTGCAACTTTGCTAAAGTTGTTGATTATTTCAATTAGCTTTTTGGTTGAATCTCTAGGATTCTTTAAGTAGACCATCATGTCATCCGCAAAGAGTGATAACTTGGTCTCCTCCTTGCCTATTCTGATGCCTTCAATTTCTTTATCTTCTCTAATTGCTACTGCTAGTGTTTCTAGTACAATGTCTAATAGTAGAGGTGATAATGGGCATCCTTGTTTCACTCCTGATCTTATTGGGAATGCATCTAGTTTATCCCCATTGCAGATGATATTAGCTGTTGGTTTTAGATATATACTGTTTATTATTTTTAGGAATGACCCTTCTATTCCTATGCTTTCTAGTGTTTTTAATAGGAATGGGTGTTGTATTTTATCAAAGGCTTTTTCTGCATCTATTGAGATAATCATGTGATTCTTGCTAGTTTGCTTGTTGATGTGGTCAATTATGTGGATGGTTTTCCTAATGTTGAACCAGCCCTGCATCCCTGGTATGAATCCTACTTGAATATGGTGAATGATCCTTCTGATCACTTGCTGGAGTCTTTTTGCTAGTATCCTATTTAAGATTTTTGCATCTATATTCATTAGGGAGATTGGCCTATAGTTTTCTTTCTCTGTTTTTGACCTGCCTGGTTTTGGAATCAGTACCATGTTTGTGTCGTAAAAGGAGTTTGGTAGAACTCCCTCTTTGCTTATTATGTCAAATAGTTTGTATAGTATTGGGATTAACTGTTCTCTGAATGTTTGATAGAATTCACAGGTGAATCCATCAGGCCCTGGGGACTTTTTCTTAGGAAGTTCTTTGATGGCTTGTTGGATTTCAATTTCTGATATGGGATTATTTAGGAATTCTATTTCCTCTTCTGTTAGTCTAGGCAGTTTGTATTTTTGTATATATTCATCCATTTCTCCTAAATTGGTGTAAAAAAAAAATTTTAATAATAGCAAGTCAAATTTGAAAGTCTTTTTATTCATCACTTCTATAACAAACAAAAATAAATAAAAGACACAAACCGCATTTTGAAAACTGTTACACATACCAATGCATCTGTAGCATCCTCCTCGTAAGGACCTTGATATATTTTCCAGTTAAGCCACAAGACATTCCAGTGATTTAGGCAAGAGAAAGGCACAGATGACTGCCCCCACTGGTACAGCATGAGCCATCTCTTGAGTGGCAGTTTGCAGCTGTTTTTGCAGTGCCCATTACATCTCTGCTTCTGCCGTAGAGCCAAGGAGAAGACATTAGCTAACTGTGAAAAAGCAGAGCAGATTTGAGGAGACAAGAGTACAGTTACCTGAGCTAGGATTTAGCCAGGTCTCTGCCTTAGAACCCTAAAACTCTTCTGTCTTTCACAATTCCTGTAGTTTCCTAGAGATAGAAAACTCATTATCTTTCTTTTCTGGCATATTGTTATACAGTAAGGATAGATGAAATTGTGACTCAAAGTAAGGACCTACCAAATGGAACAGCAGTGAGGAAAGCAAAATGTCAGCATGCTGAAGGGCATTAGAGCAGAGCCATTTGTTCGTTTCAACAGCAAATCCTCAGGTGATGCAGTGCATTTAGTCGATTTTAAAAGTTCAGTACCAACAGTTTGGCCCAAGGTTCAGAATTAACTATGGTCTTTTTAAGGGCAGATATTGAGGGGCAACTAGATGGCTCAGTGAATTGAAAGCCAGGTTTAGAAATGGGGGGGTGTCGGGTTCAAATGTGACCTCAGACACTTCCTAGATGTATTACTTAACCCCCATTGACTAGCCTTTACCACTCTTCTGTCTTGGAACCAATACACAATATTGACTTTAAGATAAAAAGAGATGATTTAAAAAAAAGTACTGATTTTTTTCCTCCTTTATATCCCCAGTACTTAGCAGAGACCCAAAACATTTGTTATTGTTCAGTTGTGTCTGACTCCTTGAGACCCCATTTGGGAGTTTGCCTTCTCCTTTTCCAGCTCATTTGACATATGAGGAAACTGAGGCAAAGAGCATTAAGTGACTTGCCTAGGTTCATGCATCTAGAAAGTATCTGAGGCCAGATTTTACTTTAGATGACTCCTACCTTCAGGTGTCATCTCGCTGCCCCTATACAAAACATAGCAGGTGCCTATAAGATTCTTGTTTGCTGACAAGACTAGCAGATTCTGTGGCACCCATCATTCGAAGGTTCCTGAGCCCTACAGTAAAGGATGTAGGCTATGAACAAGACCATGATAGAATAAATGGTGTCTTCCTCTCTTGGCCTGATAGAGCATTTTATGTGTGCTGTACCTAGATTTTATATTGTATAATTCACAGGATAGGGACTGTGTCTATGATTTTATTTATGTAGGGAGCTCTTGGATAAAGAGAGTATCTCTATCAGTGCAGATCAGAATCTTCTCTGTAACTATGAGCTTTAAAATACCAAAAAGTTAAGTGCTTTTCCCATTGTCAGACAGACAGGGCTTGTTCACAGGTGCTCTACACTCTCCTGATGAAAAGAAAAGATGATAAAATTAGATTCCTGGCTCTCTATATTCAGATTTTTTAAATGGAGGAAAGGTACTAGAAGGGACTGGAGTAGGGCATGACTACTCATCCATCCTCTCTGGAGATAGGAGGAAAGAGAGACCCTTAGGAGACACATCTTTATTTAACCATTTATTTTAAAGTAATCATGGCATGGAACAGAACCTGTTTTATATCTGAGACCCCAATCAGTCTAACTTGTCTATCCCTGAATGATATTCCAACTGGGTGGTGTTCCTGGAAATGTGGGCATTCCTTTATGCTACCAATGTTTCTTGTGGTTATGGTTGCTGATGAAGATGTGTATGTGTACATATAGAGATAATTCATAGACACCTAATTTAAGAGAGGAAGATAGCCATGTCCTAATGGATGGAATTCTGCCTTTTACAGTAGACATTTCTGCTGCTTTGTTTTTGGGGGAAGCATGGAATGAGTCTCTTTAATTCTATGAATTTAATTATGCACTTGGCGAGGCTTGAGGTTGGTGATAGGAGAAGAAAGTGATTTAATATAGTAAAAAGAACATTCCTTTGGGGTCCTTTGGGACCTGGTCTTGAGCCTAGGCTCTCCTTTGTGACCTTCTTTGGGACCTCAGTTTCTTCACTTTCTTAATGAAAGGGAATCTCTAAGGTCCCTTCTAGCTAAAAAAAAAAAATCTATGATGAGAAGTTTTATTTCTGCCATTGCCATAAAATTGGTTGGAAAGTGGAAGAAGTTTCCAACTTATTGCCTTAAATGGAAGATGAATTTGAAGCCTTCTGAAATGATCCTGATATAATATTGCACTTTGTGCTAAACCAAACATACCATCTCTATGGCTTCCCCTAAAATTTCATTAATTCTTTTTGGCAGCATGTAGTATAGAATCTTGAACTCTAGACAAGTGTTTGCTGTTGAAACAAAACTGACAATTATACTGAATTTTCTTTAATGGACTTATGATATGAGATGAACAATTTGGGAATGGAAAATAATGTTTCAATTTTTCTCTAAAATAATATTTTTCATCATACTTGGACAATTCAATTTGATTTATTTAAAAAAGAAGTTATTTACACTAGTGACAAATGAAATTTGGGATAGAATTCATGCTTTTTTTCATTTTGGAGGGATAAAAGGGTTTTCTTGATTAGAAATGCAATTCCAAGTTCAACAGGTTCCAAACTAAGATTCCATTAACACTAACTGCTTATACTGTGGAAAAGTTTTCAGTTTTTCTGAAAGAAGATTCCTTTTAAATTTATTTATGTGGCATCTTATAACAATCATAAAAGTTATGCTTTCCATTTGAGATAATTAATAGGTCTTCAAGACATTTGAGGGCTAAGATTATTAGCCTTTCAACTAAAACAAAATATAGCACTCACCCCCCTCAAAGTCTTGTTACAACAAAGCATTTAAGAAAAATTTCCCTTCAAACATTGTGCCAGATCCCTTTGACTAATTTGCTTACTCTTCCCCATCTTACATTTTCATGTTGATAAGTCATCTGAAAACATGAGACATACAAACCTTCCCACACATTCCATCTCTCTTGTAGGATTTTATATTGGTATATTTAAAATACTTTCAAACCAATACTTGTGGCAAGGATGGCTGGAGGAGAGAGATTCAAAAGCTGTATTTTATCCTCTGGTGATCTCATTTAGGGAAAGTTGAAATTATTTAATTGTCAGACTATCCAAAAACCAAGTGGGATGGCTTTGGAATGTCAATCCTTGGACTTATTTAACCTAAATGTTTCTTTTTACATTTTAAAAAAAGAAATATTTTCATTCTTCAGTCATTTTGTGTGTGTCTGTCAGCCTAACATATAATAATTTATGACTTAACTGAGCAGAGAATTACTGGCTCTCAGTGTGACACCAGAAATTGACCAAGTGACCTTGGCCAAGATGGTTAACTTTTTGGTATTAGGTTATTATATTATAAATGCAGATCATAAACATATATTGGAATTTGTGAGCTGTGATAAAAGAGAATCATGCAAATTGCTGCAGTATTTTTAAACTTATTAGTAAACTCACTGTTCCAAATGTAACCTTTCCCTTTATGCCGATCACCTTCTCTCTCTTATCCACTTTCTATTTTTTAATGTAATTTTACTTTAAAAGTCAATAAGCATTTTTTCTTTCCCCTATATTGTTTCCCTATAATGAGGAGTTTAAAAAGGGGGAGGGAGGTTGTAATGAATTTTCAGAGTAAGGCAAAACAGATTCTGACCCAGATCCTATCCAAAAATGTACGTCTTGTATTCAGTTATTACTTTGATCAGAATTCTTAAGTCTTCCAAAGTTTATATTGACAATGTTATGGCAGAAATTGTTTTTTCTGGTTCTATTCACCCATTTTGCATCAATTTTTTGCAAGTTTTCCCAAGTTCTTTAGAAATTATCCCTTTCAGTGTTTATGACACACTAGAAAGTAGACTATTACACTCATATTATCCTGATTTGTTCCTCCATTCTGTTTGATGCTCCAAGCTAAGTTTCCAGTTTTTTGTCACTAAGATCTTATAGTGAGAAAATTTATTTTATTTTATTTTCAATTCTAATTATGCTTATAAAGAAATATATTAAACTTCAACAACAAAATAAAATGAAAAGTTGCTGGGATATATCATGAATGGTATTATTACTTATTTGGGAATAAAAGAAAAATTATACCCTTTGTTTTCCATTTCCTCACCTCCCACTCACTTCTCAGCCCTTTGTAATGTTACTTTCATACTCACTAAATAAACTGAAACATCTCTTTTTTAGGATTAACAACAATCTCTTAATTGCCAAATCTGATAACAGTTTTCTAAGAACTTGAAATTTCTACAAATTTTTATATTGACAACCTCTTCCTCCTGCATACTCTCTTCTCATCTGGTTTTCATGGCAGAGCTCTCATTCTCTTTATTTTTCAATCCTTCAGAAGACTGGTAAAGGCTGGCAGTGGGGGTTAAATGACTTGTCCAGGGTCACACAGTTTGGAAGGATCTGATGCCAGATTCTTTTGTTCTCTTCCTATCTTTCTTTGATTCTTTTTGGGTTTGCTAAATCACCATCCATGACCTACTCTTAATGTGTGGCTGTCCTCCCAGGATCTTCCTGACCCTTTTCCTTTCTCTACAGCTATTTTTAGATATCTCAACAATGCCTAAACTCATTGTTTTTTTCCATTGCCTTTAAACTACTCTCTCTTCTTTTTAACGTCACATTGGAAACCAGGTTGTATGCATGGAAGGACAGCTCATGCCTATGACACAGGTCGCTGATATTAATTAATACAGTGCTCCTACTGGGCTTGTTCCATGGCTTTCTCATTCTTGCCATTCTTGCCTAGCAGTCACCAGATATATAGACTCTGCTAGTTCCATACTCACTGCTGGTGAGTGTTGCACTGAGAACAATATTGTGATTTTTTTTTCTCAGAATTTCCAGCTTTAGCTGAAATCCTGAGTTGATTTATTTAACTTCCTTATGAAAAGAGTAGGCTCTATTCCACCTTTTTAGTTTAAAGCCCTGAGGCTGGCTGTAGCTCTTTTGAAAAGGAGAGATTCTTAACACATTTGTCATTGGACCAACCAAAGCCTTTGGGGGAGTGGTGGTAAGCAGGGGAAGAGCCAAAATCTGTCTTTTTATGTCTCTTAAGAGTCTAGGTTAGAAGGGCTATTCCTCTCCCAAATCTCCAACTGGTCCCAAGCATCAGGCTCTTTAATATCCTGTATGAGGGCTCTCCCAAATAGTTCCCTCAAATTGATTGTTTTAAAAAACAGTATTTCTAAGGTATTTGCCAGGTTTTTTCTCTATCAGTGATCTCACTTTGAGTTAGGTTGGAAATTATGTAAGCCTTCCTATTTGATTCCTATTGGCTAAGCCATAGTTAATCAACTTCTCTCCTAGAGACTCTCCTTCCAACAATATTCCAAGGACTCTTGGAACCCTAGTTTCTCTATTCCAAATGCATCTCTGCTCTCTCTGGCAGATGAGAGGGAAGAGGCATCATGGAAACAGAACTAAATCCAGGAGCAAGGTTCTTATCTTTCTGCTGTCTAGCCACATTTCTGACCTTTCAAGTATAAAGACTTTTTTTTTTTAATTTTATCCTTTCCATACAAGTTTGGTATTTCATTTGAAACTTGGTAAAAATCAGTGAGATTGTGAATCATGCATTAAATAGTTATAAGTACTTACTGAGTACCTACTATGTGCTTATGGATATACCAGGTACTGTATCAAAACTTGCTAAGATTACTTTCCCTAATCAATTGTCATAAAATGACTTATTTGAAATATTTTGCTGTAGGAATGCAGATGTTATATTCTTATTGTATTATTCATATATCTGAAGGAACAGCTGGAATTTTTTATAATATCTATATTTTATCTATATAATACCCATATTGATAGAATTTGCTAGACTTAAGTTCTAATTTGCTTTTTAACCACATCAGCGACACACTGGCAATTTAAGCATTTAAGAATAGCCATAGAATCCTTTGTGCCAAATAGTAGGACTTTTAGAAAAGTTTTTGTGTTTTTTTAAGGCCAGAGGCAACTTTATAAAGTGAGGAAAACAAGAATTAGAGGTCAGAAGCCTTGGACTCAAATTATGGCTCTTTTTTTTTTTTACTACCCGACAATAGACAAATGCCTAAATCTCCCTGGACCTCCCTTTCCAAGTCTGTAAAATGAGGGAGTAGGACTAGCTGTTCCCTAATAACATCCCTTTTGGCTTTAAAACCTCTTCTCCTTAAAGGGTTTTTTTCTCTTGATCGACAGATACTAAACTATAAATGTATGTCAATATTATTTACTTTGGATAACTTTTGACAGTTTTATATTAGACCTCCTTGTATCTATTTTTAATTTTTAAAAAATATTTTCTTGTATATAGGTGAAACACTATTATTTTTAATATATTTTCCAATCCAAACTGTATATGTGTCATTAATGAAAAGTTCTTGGTCAATGGAATACTGCATTGTAGTGAAGTCCATGTACAGTCAAGGTAATGACTCTGACTTGCTATAAGGCACCTTGAGGTTACACTGAACTTCAGCAATTATTAAAGGGAAACTCTAGAGGATGGCCCTTAGTGTTTGCCTTTTGCCTTTGCACAAATTCTTTTTCTGAAAATTTTAGGATTAGAAGGTAATAGGCATTCTCAATATAAAAAAGAGAGAAAGGAAGGGAAGAGGAGGTGGAAAGAGAAGGAAGGGATGAAGGAAGAAAGGAAGAAAAAAAAAGGAAAGAAAGAGAAGGGGGAAAGAAAGAATAAAGGAAAAAGAAAAAAGGAGGGAGAAAGAAGGAAAAGGGAGGGAGGGAGAGAGGAAAGAAGCAAGGAAAGAAAAGGCAGGGAGAGAGGAAGAAAAGTAGGGAAAGAGAAGAAAAGGAAGGGAGAGAGGGAGAAAGAAAGAGAAGAAAAGAGAGAGAAGATGAAGGAAGGAAAGGAGGAAGGAAAGAAGAAAGGAAGGAAGGAAAAGAGGAAAAAGGGAAGAAGGGGAAGAGAATGGTGAAAGGAAGAGAGAAAGGCAGGAAAGAAAAGGAAACTAAAGAAGAATATTCCTGAGGGTTTAAAGGCAGACGAGAAGATTTGCAAAAATGAGGCAGGAAGAAAACTGCTGTTGTATTTATGAATTTGTACTTTGGATTTTATAGAACTGTAGGCTTCCCATTAAAGCTGTTAGTGATAATCAAAGACATTCTGTTCTGTTTGACAAATGCAAGCAAAGTCATCTTTTTGTTGTTTTCATTGAATCATAGCATTAGATCTGTATCTAGAAGGATTCTTAGATGCCATCATGTCTAATCCTTTCATTTTACGTCTAGTCCTTTCATTTTATGGATGAGGACACTGAGCCCTAGAAAGGTTAGGTGATTTGCCCAAGGTCATACAGAAAATAAACATCTGAGGCAATATTTGAATTTAGTTCTTCTGACTCCAGAGCTACTGTGTCCTGGAAGTGTGGATGGGGCAGTTAGTTTTCTCATCTTCAAAATGGATAGATATGACTTCTGAGCTCTGTCTCTTCCAGCTTTGTATCTTTATGGTACTATGATTTGTGCTGCCTCATAGCTAAAATGTCCATTTAGCTGCTTGATGTTTGTGCTCAAACATGTCTTATAAGGCTGAGACACATATAGAAAACATAGAGAACTAGTTTGCCAAACCCACAAAGTTTCCTTGCACTGAATTTAACAGTGTTCTCTAAGCCATCCATGAAAGCAACTTCTGTAGTTCTATTTTTTTAAGCTGTGAATACTTTTTAAAAAAATTGTACCACTTTTTTTCTGCCTTAATTTCTATTGTCATCATCTGATTATTTTAACTCTCCTATTTTAAGTAATTTTAAACATTTTAATTCAAAGAATCAGAGAGATCTAGGACTGGAAAGACTTCAGAGGTCATTGACTCCAACTCCTTTATTTTATAGTTGAGGAAATTAAGGCCCTGGGAAATGAAGGCTTAGAAGTAGTAAATGTCTGTGGCACAATTTAAGCTTGGATCCTTTCACTCCTAAGTCAGTGCTGTGGTTACTATACCAAGCTACCTCCAAAGGTATTTTAATTATTTTTTTTTCTGGCCACTACAAAGTTGAAATTGACTATATATTCTTCATAATAACAGGCAATATGTTGAGTAAAAATAAAAATATCAGAAATACGCATACACACACACTCCTTGAAGAGTGATTATTTCTTGTGATTTTATCTTTCTTAATCTGGTACTTTCCACTCTTGAAATGTGAGGAGGGATAAGCAAGACATGGGTTTGGGATGGGGTCCAATGAATATCAAACATTAAAAAGTAGACTGATGCTGAAAGTTGATCTCATTGAAAATTAACTGTAGCATTACATATGTATATACATACATATAGATAACAAAAGCTGGTATATATGCATATATGTAGAGAGAAAATATTCTTTCTACAGTAAATAATAATAGTAGTGATAATGATAGCTAAAATTTATATAGCCCTTTAAGGTATACAAACTGCTCTACAAATATTATCTAATTTGGTCCTCAAAGCAATGTTGGGAAGTTCTTGTTTTTATTCACATCTTTATAGATAAAGAAACTGAGGAAGAAGTTAAGTAATTTGTCTTAGGTTGCATAGCTAATTAGTATTAAGGGCAGAATTTGAACACAGGTCTTCCTGGCTTTAGGCCTAACTATTATGCCACCTACCTGTCAGCCTGATATTAATAGACACTTAACATGCTCTCAACGTAAAATGGTAGTTGGTGTCTAGTGATTATAGGGCAGCATAATAATATCTCAGGTTTTTCAAATTTTTATTTTTTGCATGTTTAAAGCAAGATTAATTTACATTCAATGATATTTTAAGATAAACTGAATGCTTCAGTTCTTTGGAAACTCAATTTCTTTAAGAAAAGTGTTGATCTATATTTGCATTAATATCCATTTAATTAAAAACTGATCAAATAAGAACATTTGATCTTCTACCTCCTGTTTGTTCATTAGAAGGAAAATGTGGAGCTAAGATTCTTCCATAATTATAAAGTCTTAAATACCATTCTCATTTAGGGATTTTAATACCAAATCTGACAGTCTGCTTGGCAAGGACAGTGATATTCATCAAATTGGACATTCTTAGGGTACATAACATGTTCTAGATCTGAAGAGGGTAAAGAGTGGAAAATAGCTTTCAAAAACCAGTATGAACTCTAGCCTTGATTATGCTGTTTGTATTATAAAACACACCCATAGTTTTAAGAGGTTCATTGATTCATTTTTTTTTTTAGAACTGTTTAACCAAGGAGTGGTAGTTTATCTCAAAGATCTCTTCATCTACTCCTGATAATCAGGAATTGTGTTGATTGGTTGGGTCATTTTCCAGGACTAATGCAGCCATCAGCTATTCTGAAACATAGAGAAATGCCCAACTGATATGCCAAGTAATTGTACATATAAGATTGAGGCTATATTGCAATAGATGGCCTCAGCCTTCATATGGTAATTTTCCTTGGTGCTACAGGGTACTTTCATGACTTCATTCCTTGATTCTTTGCCTTCTTCACCTATCTCTTAAAGCATCCCAAACGTTCCCTATAAACACCAGAGAGAACCCACTAAAACATGGATTTACTTCATCTACCTGCCTTGATGTGTATGGAGCCACAAACATAGTTACCTATGGATTATGATGCATCCAACAATGATTTTTATAGGAGGTGGGATCTTCCTAGAAGGCCATACCACCCTCTTCATTTCAAGTTGTTTTTGTATTTCTCTTGCAAGTCTTTAGACAAAACTCCTTTATTTCTATTTGAATATGAAGTTCAGGTGGGAAACTCTGTAATGCTTAAAAATTATTTTAAAAAATAAACATTTGCCTTCTTTAAAAGCAAAAATAAAAATTTGTTCTGATTTATGTTTGTTTAGCGTACCTTTTGACTTACCCGTGACTGAGTCATTAAGAGTACTTTGAGATGATTTTCAAAGGCAAATGTCAAGTAACCACCTTTTAAAGATTCATAGTCAACTGTGTTCATTATTTTTAATTCAGGAAGACAAGGGCTTTGTATGATTTCAGCCTTTAAGTGGAAAGAAAGATGATTTTCTTTTTTTTTTTAAATTGAGTAGGTAGATTTTAAATTTATGGAGAATGAGCTTCATAATTGAATCTCATTCCCTTATTAATTTCAGAAATGAAAGCAAAGTTATTACTATGATTGTATTAATATTACT
Organism: Monodelphis domestica; assembly: GCF_027887165.1. Lineage (NCBI taxonomy): Eukaryota > Metazoa > Chordata > Mammalia > Didelphimorphia > Didelphidae > Monodelphis > Monodelphis domestica. The sequence continues at coordinate 245,628,764 of NC_077232.1, forward strand.
TACTTTTTACCTTTATACATTTTATCTTTACTTCTTCCTCTTCATTTGGAATTTTCACTTATTCGAAGATAAAGTAGTCCAGCAGATATAGGAATAGGACAACTGTTTTACTCGGATCAAAACACAGCAATTCTAAAAGGATTTGTTCCTGATAAATATTGATTTTTAAAAAACAGGCATATGATAGCATCTTGAGACTTCATTTCTGGTACCTTATTTCTGAATGGAGATACATAGAAATAAAATGGTTCTGTTCACTGGTAGAAATAAAGGATAGAAACAGATAAGGAAGAGGAATTATTTTACAAATGGCATTTGTTTCTTTTGGAACCTAAGAAAGTCACTAAATGTACTTCTTAAATTGGTGTCTGCCTGAGAAGGTCCAGGTTCCTTTGTCTCCCTTTGGAGTCACTCATCAAATAATGCTAGTAATTAGCCAATGCCTTTCACATATTTCTTTGTCTTCCTCACATAAATGTTCTTCCTCTAGCTTCTCTGCCAACCTATGTCTTCTCTCTTTTTAAAACCTAGCTAAAATCTTTCAAGTAAGACTGTTCCATTTGTGTTGTTCCTTAATGTTTTTTAAGTGGTCCAGGCTTTAGAGACAGGAATTTTTGGATTCATGTCCTGCCACTGACACATACCAGCCGTGTGATCATAGGTAATCAAGCTTTTAGTGTTCCAGGACAACGGTGTCAAAAACGAAACATGGGCCATTAATTTCCACGTAAGAATCACTGCACACTGCATGATGATAGTATTAAATGTAATATCTGTGCTTTATTTTATTTTTATTCATTTTACTAAATGCCTCCTAATTACCCTGTAATCTGGTTTGGGCCACATTCTGTAGTTTTACAGGGCATAGACAGCTGGTCTATTTCGTACCTCCACCTAAGGCAACTAATATGAGTTTTAACCTTTTTTATTTGCATCATGGGCAGCTTTGAGAATCTGATAAAGTCTACTTATTTCTCTGAACAGTGTTTTGAAATAATTAAAGGAAATGCTGCATTGAAAATCTATGTTAGTGAAAGTAAAGATATACATTTCCTTCCCATTCAGACACAAACATAGGTACACACCTCTTGGAGACCATGGAACTCATGTTAAGAAATTCTTCCTCTAAATTATAAATTGCAATGAAGTTGTTAAGAGAGTTTCCTTATACAGACGTTCTTTATATTAATTAAATCACAAGTTTCATCTCTAATTAGTAAATATCCCTATTATAAGATAATGGGAAGAGCAACCTAGAAGACCTGGGTTCAAATCCTTTCTCAAACATTTACTAATCATGTCACCTAGAGCAAACCATTTCACTGGAGTCTTATTTAACTCATCTGTAAAGACAAAGTAGTAACATCCATACTGTTGTGGATGTTTGTTGTTCAGTCATGTCTGATTTTTTTATGACCCTATTCAGGGTTTTCTTGGCAATGATATTAAAGTGGTTTGTCATTTCCTTCTCTAGTTCATTATACAGATAAGAAGACCAGGACAAATAGGGTTAAGTGACTTGCACAGGTTCACACAGCTAATGAACATTTGAAGCCAGATTTGAACTTGAGAAATGAGACTTCCAAACTATAGACCCAGCACTCTATCCAATGTACCATTGAGATGTTATCAATACTAACCTGAGGTAAACACCCTTAAAAGCGATGCCAAGAGAATAAAAGCCTTGATGAGTTTTTGGCATTCTGAACTTTATTGAGCCTATGAGAAATTCGTTACTAGGAGATGAATTAGCCCATCCACTAAGATATTGAGGGAAGGTACCCATGGAGAGACATCTCCTTTGGAAAAAGAAAAATGATGGTTCCTTGAAGTTTTGCTGAATAAATACCCATCCCAAAGAGTCACTGAGGAGAAAGCATATTGTAAACACTGTAAAAATGTGACTTCTTAGGAAATGTAGCTAAGTTCATGAAAGAATTAATTTTATCATGGAAAGGGATCAGGTAGCAAGAAATAAGGAAGGCCTAAAAGGAATTTTTCTGTTGTCAATATTGGAATCATTTAGAAAAGTGCCATTTATATAGGGCTTTGAAGTTTTCCAAGTTTTATTCTATGTTATCACATTTGAATCTTAATAACAACTGATGAAATAGGAACTCAAGCCTCTTGGTTTACCATAAGAATACCGAATCTTGAAAAATTAAATTACTTGCTTATATTGTTAGAGGCAGGATTTGAATCTGATTCTCTTCTAGCTCCATGTGCATCATTGTATCTATTCTATCTACTCAGTCCAACTTACTGTTTCACATTCATCTTGGTACCAACTAAATTTAGGGAAAATCCAATTAAGATTCTTTACAACTCTTATGTGTGGGCTAATTCTATCCTCATGATACTTTTCTTGCTGTAACACTAAAAGCTTGTGTTATTCTTGTCCCTAAATCACTAAATTATAATGGAATTCTCCTATAAGCTTGCCTGGTTTACCATCCATAGAATTGCTCTGAAAGGATAGCTCCTCTTAGTGAGACTAATCAGTGAAGAAGTTCATGGGAAAAGGAGAATTTGACTTGTGGTATGAAATGATTTCCTGACATTTAGTCTTTTTAGGAAAGCATTGCCACTAATTAGAGGTAGGTAGAGAACCTGAGAGAAAGCAGGGAATGCTTGGAAGTTAAGTTTTGGGCGTTTTTTGATGTAAAGATTTTGTAGCTGACATATTAGGTAAGTAACTTGCTGATAAAGAAATAACTTGACTTACAGTACCTACCTAAAAGAGTTCCCAGATTAGGTCTTTCCATTTCCAATACCTCATAATGGTGCTCTGATGAGTGGAAAGAATTTTGGATTTGCTGTTAGGACCAGGTATTAAATATTGGCTTCACTGTTGATTGTCTGTATGAGCTTGAATGAGTTACTTAACTTTTTCCAGTCCTCGGTTTCTTCATCTATGAGGTGAGGAAGTGAACCAGAAGGTCTTTGAGTTCTAAATCTGTGATCCTCTGATGACAGATTCATCTGATATTTGATAACCTTTTAAACAGTTTTAGTTTTAAAGTAAGCATTTTTGTCTTCTAAAAGTTTGGCAATGGACACCAGGGAATAATTGTCTCTAAATCCTTAAGATGATGTGTAACTGAAATAATTATGTGTCACAGGATTCTAAGCTGGAAAGATAACCCAAGCCCCCAGGGATCTTATTTGTTTTGGAATTTTGTTTCAGAGTTGGAGTGTTTTACTTGACACACTCTAGAGACAAAGAGGGACTGAATCTTTTTTCCAAGATTATTTCTAGACTGCCAACGCAGGAATGTTTTCTCTAAATAGATCAATTAAACAGGATGGAAAGACTTACAAGACATTTCATTTCATTTTTTTCAATGGGATTCCAGGTGTATTATACTGATTAAAATAAGCTTACATATCAAAATCCCCTTCATGCCCTCCTTCCATTTTAGTAGGATTATTTCCCCATTTATTGTTTAATTAATAGCAGTAAACATTGGAAGTTTTCATGATTATATATCTTGTCTTTCATGTTCTTTGTTCAATACTCAGAGCAAAATATTGGGGTCAGTGTCCTGCTTGGCATCACATCTCTGGTGCTAAATTAAAATTATGAGAAGTAAATTCCTTTACTTTATTAATGAAGAGAGTTAGGTAGACCTATAGGTATTAGCTTGAAAAAAAGGACTTATGAATCAATGGAAAGAATTGTGGATTTCAATTAGAGATTCTGGCTTGGTTCAAAAGCCTTGGCTCAGATGTAACTGTTGCAACTTTGGACAAGTCACTGTCTCTCTGGACCTGAGTTTCCTCATCTATAAACTGAGGGGAAAAGACAAATGAACACTTAAATCCCTTCCAGCTCTAAATCTGTTGTCCTATTACATTGTCTGAAGAGAACCAATTTGCTATCATGCATTTTGTAGTTTTCCTAGGTGAGTTAAAATAATCAGGCAAATAGGAAGAAATAAATGATAAAAATATGAAGCTATGATTTTGCCTGTAGGTTTGGGACTTTGTCAATGTAATACCTTAAAGAATCCCTTATATGTGATCTGGCAGTAATACATGGTTTTCTAAAATGTCATTTGCACAATATGTATGCTGATTTGAATATGACTTTAAATGTAACTTCTCAGTCTTTCTGTAATTTTACTATTAAACTTTTTTTTAACAGAACATCTTGTGCTATCATTTGATATTCAAGTTTACAATGGAAAGTTTTGTTTTTCTTGAAAAACCAAAAAAGATAAAATTCCAAAAGAAAGCAGATCCATCCCTTAAACAAAAGTTCTGTTGTGTGCTCATGGAAACCTTGGAGAGAAATTAAAAACAGTTGATGGTTCTACTAAAAAGTTTCACATTCCACTTGAATTTACCAGTGCTGTTCCAAATGAACTGTTTCAAATTACATTATTATTTCCTTTAGTCTTAGATTTCCATATTTTAATTTTTATCTATAAGCTTTAAACTCAAGACAGCACATCTTTACACAAAAATTAGAAAAACAGACATTAAAGCAGATCACATCATAAATTTGTTGATCCAGAGAGAGGTTTTTTGTTTTTGTTTTTTGGTAGAGAATCAGGGATAATAAGTTGGGGAGTTTGAATCACATACTAACTCTATTAAAATTTGGTTTATAGCATTAGAGGTCATTTCCCCCCATTTTAGGATGAGAGACTTCCTGGTGAAATACTGAAGTAATTCCTCAGTGTTCCAGTGAGGATACCACTCATTTAGTGAATATTAATTTTGTACATATTACATTCAAAGAATTAAGTTAGACAGTGGATGGGTCAGAAAGTGGTAGAAAATCTGATTTCTTGTCTTCAAGAAATGTATAATCTAATACTCTCATTATCACACTGTAAATTCTAGTGACCCCCTATTATTTATATAGTCAGTGTCAATCTCCTCTAACATTTAAGATTTTTTATAACCTGGAACCTTCCTTATTTCTCTCTTTCATGTTCAAGATGGTTCAGCCAAGCAACCCTTTTGCTGTTCTCTATACATAAGTCTATCTCCTATAACCATACCTTTCTACAAGTTATACCTCATTCCTAAACTCTCATTTGCTTCATACTCACCTCTTAAAATCTCTTATTCAAAGCTTAGATCAGACCATCGACTTTGTCCTTTTTTTTTTAACCCTTCCCTTCCCTCTTGGAATCAATACTCTGTTCCAAGGCAGAAGAGTGGCAAGGGCTAGGCAATGGGGGTCAAGTGATTTGCTGAGCGTCACACAGCTAGGAAGTGTCTGAGGCCAGATTTGAACATAGGACCTCTAGGATTTCTAGGCAGATCTCAATCCACTGACTCACCCAGCTGCCCCCAACTTCATCTTTTTCTCATACCCTGGGATACCAATCTTCCCAGCACCCCTACTCCAATCTTGTGTGAAGATCTTTATTTTGAATATGCCTGCATGTGAACATTTTTTCCTTTGATTGGATTCAAGCTTCTTGAGAATACAATTTCACTTTTGTCTTTGTATCTCTGATGCCTAAGAGTGTCTAGTATATAAGCTCTTAATGAGTTTTTTGATTGTTGATTGATTCATCAGTGATTAAAATCAATGCTCTGTGATGGATGGTTAACTGATTAATGCATTAATCTAATTGAATCTTCCTGAAGTGGCTGCTTTGTTAAAAAAACAAAATATTGGAAATGAAGGAAGCTCTTTGAATAGAGGGATATGTTGCAATCTATTATTAGCATTTCAAAATTATAGATCAGTTCTCTGTATTGACCTGAGTGCATGAAGGAAAAGGCAAAGGGCTTTGCAAATTCTGTATGTTGCTTTCTCCTCTTCATATGAAGAGGACTGAAGAAGCAGTTAGTAGATTGGGTGCTGGTAGTGGTGTTAGTCTAAAGTTCAGGTTTACTTCTGATACTGAGTATGTGACTCAGGGAAAATCATTTAACCTCTGTGTGCCCCAAGCACCTTCCTAAGTAATAAAGAGATTGCATGTACCTCAGGGGAGTAAGCACAAATCCTTCTCTACTTGCATTTATGAGTGGGATGGTAAATGAGCTATCCTAGTATAAAAAATAACTTTCTACTAGACCGTAGGTGGGATGTGAGGAAGGAAAAGCAAAGAGAAGAGCCAGTTAGCTGGGAAAGTGATTTCACTTGCCCTTTCCCCCTCGTTTCTGACTTTATTGCTTCTGATTTTATATCACACACCTGCTGGAGGGATGTTTTTCAGCTTATCTTTCTAGAGAACTTATCCTGGAATTCAGCCATTCTTTTTATTAATCAGTCTATTTTCCTCTTCTTGATAAACTTCCTGACTGCTAGATTATTCCCGTCTTCAAATTTCCTATGCATGTACACACACACACACACACACTCACAGGCACACACATACTTTTTTCTCCCTCATTCCACTAATTTATCCAGTTGTGAGCTAGAGTATAACACTGACACTCCAAAGATTTCACAAAACTTAAAATTATTTTTTGAAGTGAAAAATATCCCTCTCTATTGAATGGGGAGGTCAAAGTGTGCATTTAACTCACTAAGCATCTATTAAGTACCTACCATGTGTAAGGCAAAGTCCTGTAAATATAGACATGCAGAGTGAGAGATCCAGGGATGATGCTGATGCTGATAGCAAAGGCTCTAGAGAAGAACCGGTCATAGATGTAGGAGTATCACAAGGGAGAAAGGTCTTGAAAACCCAAGGGGGAGAGAGTATTTAGGAGGAGTTAGGGAACAGTAATTAACAATGTCAAGTGCTGCAAAGGTCAAATTCATTGGTAACCGGTAGAGTAATTTCACTGTAGTGGCAATAGCAGAAGCCAAATTGCAACCAACTTATCAGCAAACATGTATTAAGTACTTTTTGTGTTCCATCTGGGCATACAAAGAAAGGCAGGGATACTATAGCCTTAAATTTGCTTTCACAAGATCTAACAGTCTAATGGAAGCAAAAACTTTGATTTGATAGCTACATTGAAGATCCATATAAAGGAAATGGAAGATCAATTTTGAGGATAGCTCTGAGGTTTGGAGATAACCTTAGAATGGAGCAAGGGAAGTGTATATAGTGAGGGGTCAGAGTCAGGGAAGAAAAGGAGGAATCTCAGGATGAATGACTTCTATTTTCTCAGAACCTATAGTTCTGAAATTATTCTGACCCATTTGGGACTCTTTCTTGCCTAACTCAAAGAACCATTTCTAAACTAATTTACTTGGTAAGAAGCTGAATAGCAATATAACTATCAAGCAAAGTACTTACATGGCCAACAAAAAGCAAGTTATTTGGAAATTAGACTGACTTTTATTTCAGTGAGTGAGGCAGCAGAACTAGTTCTCTGATGTGGGCATGATTCTGTTTGTTCTGTTTATCTCGAGAACAAATAACCCTCATGTTTCTGAATCTTTCTCTTTCACTGTTTTCCATTTAGCATTAACTATTGTTTGGATTTGATTACTATGTCTTTTTGTACTCATTTTATCTATGTTTCATGGTCATTTTACTTCCATTAAATGAAGAGTGTTGAAATTAGATTCTGAAGAGGGTATTGGAGAATAGACATTCAGATGATGCCATTTTGAAATACTTTTCGGTTCCATCTCCCAGAACCTGAATGACGTGTTCATTTGTTAGGCTTTTCCCCACTTCTTATATATTTACAAACAGTTACCCTTTCCCCTTCATCTTTCATATTTTTAAATTGAAGAGAGTAGAATTTTAGCTATAGTTTTATATTTGCTGCAGAAATGGGACTTTGGGGAATGAAATGCTCTGAGTGCTACTCTAGTTATTAGAAAACATACTAGCACTATAGAGAATATTGATTGTGTATGAGCTGATACTTCTCATATACCCTCTGGAAGCAAAGTATCTTTCTCTGATAATGGATTTGAATAGAAATTATTTATTTCTTAGAATTGTTTTTAGTTAGACAACTAGATAGGATGAAGCACAGCAATGATGCTAGAGAAAGGAAGGTTTTGGTTTTTTGAACTGAGGAAAATGAAAATACTTTTTAGAAAATGAAATCCTTTTAGAAGTAAGTCGAGACATCTATCTGCTAGGGCCTAAAGTAACATGTTAGAACTCAGTAAAATTACACAATGAAATGCTTGCTTATGTAGTTCATGCTAAATTCAGTAAGAACAGTTCAACAGCTGCTTATTAATCACCTACTGTGTACAAAACACTCAATTAGGCTGAGAATGATGCACAAAGAAAAATAATATGTGAGCCCTGTCTTTCAAGAACCAAAATGTAGCAGGGAAATTGATGTGTGTGTGTGTGTGTGTGTGTGTGTGTGTGTGTGTGTGTGTGTGTAAAAATAATTACAAAGTACAAATAGAAGTAAATAGGAACTATTAAAAGCGAAATAGAATTAAATCAGACAACTATGGACAGTAGTCTGTGAGAATTTAGAGAAGGAAGAGATCAGAAAAATCTCATGGTTTGTGTGGCATTTGAGTCTTGAAAGAAATAGTATTTTCAAAGATAAGTCTAGGGGAGGGTAGCATTCTAGGTATAACAAATAACACAAACTTAATAGCCCCCTGACCCCAGGAAAAAAATAGTGGCCTTTCTGTTCTCAATTCAGATGTTTACTTGTGTATTGTATCTTTGAAGTAGAATATAAACTCTTTAAGGAAAGGGACAAGTTATTTTTGTTTTATGTTCCCAGTGTTTGGCATAGTATTTAATAAATATTTGCTTAATTGAATTAGGCAAAAAACCAACAATGACATATTCAAGGAACGAAGAGTAGTTTAATTTGGCTACTTCAAAGAGTAGGTAAAAGTACAAGATAATGCTGCAAAGACAGGTTGAAGCTAGAAGTTCCTTAATTTCAGTGAAGGGATTTGGACTTCAATCCAAATGGGGTGACATTGAAAGCTCTTGAATGTAGCTTGATGTGAGGTTTTTAAAGAAAAATTAATCTAGTAGTGTTATTGTGGAAGGATCAGAAGGTAAAGCCTCAAGAATTAAAAGTCATTTTTTGGATAGCTTAGAGATGATGAACTATTGTGGTAGCAGTAGTAGTAGAATGGAGGGGATAAAGAAGAGATACTTTGGAAGTAGAATTGATGAAATTGGTGATGAACACCCTAATACAGAAGGCAAAGATATGATCAAGTTTTTAAACTTGAGTTTGTTAGAAAATAAGGTCACCATTCATTGAAATTAGGAAAGCTCAGGGAGGAGACTTTTTTTTTTTTGGAAAATAATTTTTTTTGGAGACTTTTTGGAGAATAGAGAATGAATTCCATTATGGACTATTGAGTTTGAGGTACTTCCTGGTATGCCAACCAAGTTATTTATTAAGAGTCAAAAAGTTTAGGACTTAATGTCAGGTTGAGAGCTTGAAGAGAATAAACTAGAGTTAAAATAATACTTGAGAGAAAATATAAGGAACTGGGTTAGGATAAATTAAAATAAAAAAATAAAAAATTCCCAAGGAGTAATAGGTTTCTCCTTTAGATTCTTAATATGACTTCATTGACTTAATATGACTATTTGGGAAGATAAGATATGCATATATTGGAATATGCAAGTTATTTACAAAATAAATACAAAGTACTTTTTTGGTGGGAAGGCACTAGCTCTGGGAGAAGATAAGGAAAAACATCATGAAAGAAGTGGTGTTTGAGATAAAGTTTGAATGGAAACTAGGGATGCTGATGGAAGAGAGAGGGAGCTTTTTATTGTTTCCATACTATGTTTCCCCACAGCCTGGAATACTAAATGGAAATGCTGCCACCATATTTGATATGGCCTGAGCTACTGAATAAACAAAACAAATTCGTAACTTTAGAGTTACAAGGAAGAATTTTATTTTTTTCCTAGGCATATATTATATACTTAATTTGTCAGCCCATTGATTTGGAGCAAGGGAAAGAAATGATTGGAAGATTTTATAGTTGTGTGAAGTGGGTGATAATAAAATAGAACAGAATTGGGTAAAGGAAAGAGGGAGAGAGAGATGCATAAATAAATTTACATAAAAGAAAGCATGAAAGATGCAATCACATGTATGCTTCAAATTACAATATAATATATTCACTAAGTTCCCTGACAAGTGAAAAAGATCACATGGTTGTGATTTGGGGGCATTATGTTACTTACCATATTAATGAGATTGAGAATCTGTTGAGATATCAAAATTTAAAATCCAAATCACATAAAAATCATCTTGAATACATTTTTAATTACATTGAATCTGGAACATTGCTTCTCTTCTGGATACTCTTAAATTTTTATGACTTGGTACTCCCATTTAATGTGTTTTTTCATCCTCATTTCTTCTTTTGGTAATCGCAATCTATAATCCTCCCATAGGAAAATCTTACATGACAGATATTGGTAGTCTTTGTTTATTGGAACTGTTAAATTGTAGAATGACATTTTTTCTCCCTCTACTTTTTGGCCCACATTTGGAAACAGTTTGTTTTGCTTGAAGTACTGGATGGTTGTATAGTATACAGCAAACTTGCTGAATCTTAACATCTAGGAAAGGCTCTTTTATAATGAAGCTGGCAAGACTAAAAAGAATAATTTATGAAGGCTGATATATATGACGAGCAAGTAGAGTACAATACATGGAGATAGGCATGAATTTGAATCTTGTCATACACTAGCTATTTAACCCCAGGACAAGTTACTTGTCTTTTCTGTGCCTGTTTGCTCTTCTGTAGAGTTAGGGATAATAATAATAATTCCTGCTTCTCACAATTACACTGAGGATCAAATGTGATAATATATGTTAATTGCTTCTGAAACCCGAGAGCACTATTCTCCATTAATTTTTCTTTTTCTGATACATCTTTTTTATAACATGATTAACATGGATTGTATGATACAACATGTACAACCTATATCAGATTGCCTGCTCTCTTAAGGAGGTGGGAATGGTTAAGGGAGAGAGAGAAAGAGAGAACAATGATCCCCAAATATCAGAAAACAGTGATTAACAGTTATATATCAATATGTGATGTGGAAAAAATAAAAATTAAATTTAAAAAGCAGTATGTAATAGCATTTATTTTGTATTTTGATGAGTTAGATGCCAAAACAACTGGTAAAGGTAATCAAGTTTTGAATTTAAAAAACCCAGTTAGCTTATTAGGTAGTGTACATCGGTATGGGGGTAGACAAGAAACTATATCCCAGACACAGTGTTTGATATAATGAAAAGAAAATAAATAGTCCTTTCCCATGTTTTCAGTTATGATTTTTGGTTTCTGTAGATAATTTCCTTCAAAACAAAAGACATTTTTTCAGTTTATTCTTATCGGATGAAAGTATGACTATCCTTACATGAGATATTTTTTCCTCAGATCACATGTCTCTACAATTAACCACATCTATAGGACTATATTTTCTTTGTTAACTTATTGTTCCTATTAATGCTGTATAGAATAGAATTAGTATTCAAAAATATTTATGACAAATACCACGAGATCAATTTATGCTGTGAAATGCAGCAGTAAATACAGCTGATGAAAACAAAACAACCACTGTACACTGATACATTGGCACAAACAGTCAGAGGAAATGCACTTACTGTCCAAACCGAAAACTTATGCAGGCTCATTTTGTACAAGCTGCTTGAGTAACACTATTCTTTAAGTGTTTGGTCAATTAGGGATTCGAAGCAATACAGGTTTAATGAGAAGTACACACTGATCATGTCTTTATTTAAAAATTAGCAAACAATAATGGGGAAACAATGATTTATAAATTTCTAAATTGTTGCAGCTCAGATTTAGTTGACAAAACCCACATTTAATAATAAACATAAAAGTTTGTCTTCCAATAATCTTTCATAGATTAATATGAAAATGTAATTCCTCAGATGCTTCCATGTTGTTATATATATGTGTATACACACACACACACACACACACACACACATATATATATATATATATGTATATATATATAGGTATGTCTATATGTTTGGATTGCCTCAAACTTTGCCTCAACCATACAAACAAACTATATATATCCAGATAAGAGTTAGGTGAACATTAAAGAACAGTATAGCCCATAGTCACTTATTTAATGTTCTTGCTAGAAAGATTATCAGTGAATAGAAGTAAAGAAGTAGGCAAACATGGAAGACTAAGGAGCTTATCAGGGGATAGTCATTCAGAAGCCTTTCATGATAACAAAGGTGAACTGTATTGTCTGACAGGATTTAAATTTAAAAATGAGTAAGAGAAAGGGTATGTATTCTTTTGTTTAAATTCTGTGGCTCATTTGGGGATAATCAGTGTGGCCTATTAAATATCTGGTGATTCTTCTCTCCTAGCTCCAGTTGTGAACAAATCAATATCTTATTTCAGAAGTGCACACAAAGATTGATCCATCCATCCATCCATCCATCCATCCATCCATCCATCCATCCATCTATCCATCCATCTATCCAATCACCCATTCATCTGTCTGTCTGTCTATCTATCTATCTATCTATCTATCTATCTATCTATCTATCTATCTATCTATCTATCTATCTATTTTTCCTGTCTATCTATCCACCAATCTTCTCCATTCACACCTAATCTACATCTATATTTATACTTATCTGTCTATATCTAACTATGTTTACATCTACATCTATCTATGTCTCTATTTTCAGTCTGTATATGGATACATTTCTAAAGAGATGAAGGGAAGAGAAAGAAAGAATTCTCAAAAGGTTGTACGTCAAGTCCATTGGTGACTACGTGTACATGGACTTGATGTATGATCTTGGGACAGTTAACAAAGTTATTACTTAATCTAGCAAGTGAGGAGTAGTGTTCCATTCCTTTTCAAACTACCCTTATGAAGATAAGGGAGATAATACTCTGGAAATTCTCCATACCAAGCAAGTTATGTCACACATTTTGGTGTAATTATTCAGATGGAACAATTTATATTTTTAAATTTCTTTACTACTAAGGAGAGGAAAAAAAAAACATGATGCCAGCTTTTCTGAGAGTTCGCGCGCGCGCGTGTGTGTGTGTGTGTGTGTGTGTGTGTGTGTGTGTGTTTTCTTTCTTAGTTTAACAAATAGATTCAAGTCAAGCTTTTGGTACTTGTCTTGGGAACAGGAGAACATAACACATCATTATTATTGTCTATGCAGCTAATTAAAACCATGCAGCATGGAGTTTCTGCTTCCGTTCCCCTTGAAAAGCAATCCTTGGATGTTTGCTTTTTAAATGGAGATAGCCTCTCAAACCATTGCACTTTTTATTTATTCTCAGGGCTGCTTTCAAGAATTTTCAGTTTTGATAAAGGACAGGAGATAATATTGATACTAGTGCATTATTATAAATTAAGTCTAGTATAGTGTCCAGTTCTTTTCTTTCCATGTATAAATAAAGGTCAGCAGTCCAAGTACAACTTAAAGTTTCATTATTTAAGTGATTCCATAAGCCTAAGTAGGGAAACGAAAATACTATTCAGTGTCTATGCATTCCTTTTATCCTGTAATCAGACTCCAAGAATGAGACCTTTTTTTTTCTTCTCCTAGACTAACACATAGAGACATAGATAGAGTTAATTGAAGATATAGTCACAGTGCCCTCCTGCAAAGAATCTGCCCTTGAACCGTAACTCTGACTTCTTGCATTGGGCACATTATAAAGAAGCTGGATTCTATGTATGCTGTCCAAGTTTCAGGAACAATAGTCTCTAAATTTGTTTCTCTTTAAATGACCAAAGCTGCAGTGAAGTTTGAAAAAATCCATTCCTGCTGTGTTACCCTAGTACCTGTATACAGTTGTGTAACACTTGGCTTTGTTTCCAACATACAATTAATTTTGCATAAGTATATGTTTGAGTTAGTGATGAATGACACAGCACAATCTGATGCTGTGCTGGCAAAATGATGATTCTTTTAATGATATTATTATAGAGTGTATTTTGGGACATTGCAATTATTTCTAATTGATCTCCAGAATGAATAGCAAAAACAGGGGCCACTGGAAAAAAAAAAAAGAATTGATTTGGGATTCGGTGTTTTCTGAGTTGTCTATTTTTCCAACTTAATTCTTAGCATTAATTGCTATCTTGAGAGAGACTGGAAAAACATGTCCCAGTGGTTTATTCAGAGAAACATCAGGAGGTTTGTTTGGATTAGATTACTTTAAAAGCCTGGGAAGGTAAGACAGGCTGGAAAGATTTATTCCCATATGGAAAACTCAGACTTTTAATTCTATGCAATAGATGGGAGAAATGGAAACGAGTCAAAAGAATTCACTTTTTGCTTTCAGTTGTGTAAGGGAAATTAGGGTTGTTTTTCTCTTGCTATAGATATATAATAATATCCCTTCCATCTACAAATCCTATGATCCTATGAAGGGACTCAGTATTTTTTATCTCTATAGTTATGCTAAATACCATTGCTCTCCTCTAGTCATTTTTATTAATAAAAGACAAGGAAACATGCCAGTTGGCATTAGATGTGAGTTCTGATCGGAAAAGACTAAATCATTCAAGTATCACCAAAACAGTACCAAAAACAATAACAACAGTGATGATTTCAGTAGGATATAAATCAACTATTTCTAGTGGAATGTAATATGAGGACAAATCCCTATATGATATTCATATTTAGTTGAGAAAGGTTAAAAATTTCCAAAAAAAATTGGTTTAACTCTCTGGAGAAGGGAATTATCTATGAAGTGATGGTCTAGAGTTGTGTCCTTAGAAAAATCATTTCAAATAAAATTTATTTATTAAGCATAAAATGATGGCAATGGAACATCTGTATAGAGATTTATTATATGTTTCTTTTATAAAGTATCATTTTGACTGTAACTGTAACTGACAGAAGCTGATGTTTTTCAGGCATCATTCATTAACCTTCATTCTGCCCCTTGGCATAGTTATTTAACATTTATACTTGGGTGTTCTCATCTGTAAGAGAAACATTGTATTGTTCGTGTGTGTGTTTGTAGTGGGGATCCTTGGTTATTTCTCCAGTTGGGAAAAAATACCATCACTAAAGTTCAATATGACACTAAGCATATTGGACATATTTATATTCTGCTTTAATAAAAAAGAAACCAAGAACAATAATTGTCTTTCTTTGTTACTTCAACATTATAAGAATATAGGAAAAGCAACCATTGCAAGTTTCCAGTTGTCTTGGAGTCAACTAATTATTTTATCTAGACTCTGAAATGCACTCCATGATATGAACTGTTAAACCTTTATATTGTCAAGTTTGAGCTAGAAGTTTAGCAGCACATGACTATGGCCTGCAGATATGTTTAAGTGAGTTCTGAGTGGACCATTTAAAAAAGTCTTAAAATAGAAGTGGTGCTTACATTGCTCTAGTCTGTACAGTGTCCTGCCTAGAAAGCAAACTGTTCTTCCTCAAATTTAGTCCTGTGATTTTGAGATTTAATGATTCATTCAAAATGTTTTAAATATTACTTTCAACAAAAGGAGACAATTAAAATTGTAAATAATAGAAGCACTCAAACCCCCTCCCCCTCTGCTTATTTGCTTGCAACAGACTGATCTGTAGGCAAAATTGCTAAGTGGGTGAAATAAGGCTTTGATCCTCCTAATCTTCCTTTACACTCTTCCTTGCTTAGAGGCCCTTTTCTTTCCTCCTTTCCAGAGTCAGTGGTTCATTCTATTTTTTTTCTCTACCTCAGTCAAAATTTGCTTTTAGGAAAAAAATGCTAAACCTTATTTAGTAAAACAAAATTTCTATTAGAGCCATAATGATGACTCTAGAGTCATGATAAATGGGCAAAAGATATGTACCAACATTTTTCAGATGAAGAAATTGAAGGCATATATAGGTATATATAAAAAATATTCCAAATCACCACTGATTAGAGAAATTCAAACCAAAGCAACTCTGAGACATCACCTCACATCCACCAGATTGGCTAACTTGACAAAAGTACAAAATAACAAATGTTGAAGGGGATGTAGAAAAATGGGGACACTAATGCACTGTTGGTAGACCTGTGAACTGATTGTTCCATTTTGGAGAGCAATTTGGAATTATACTCAAGGTTTTAAAAATTTTATACTTGTTTCCCAAGGAGATCAGGGAAAGAGGAAAAGAACCCATGCATTCCAAAATATTTAGCTCTCTTTGTGGTGGCAGAGAATTGGAATCTGAAGGGATGCTTTTCAATTGGGGAATGACAGAACAAATTGTGGAGTATGATTGTGAGGGGAGGGGTTAGGACACATGTGGACCAGACCTATTATGTGACTATGAAGAAAAGTAAGTTAAACATAGAAGATTTGTGATTTAATTTGTGTATCTTCTTTATATACCAAAATGCTTGTTTTGTTTGGATTTGTAAACATTTGGAATAGTCATGATAATAATAAAAATAAAAAAAAACAATGTTTTTGGCTAAATTGCTAAATGACTTATATAGAAGCATCTGATATTTAGTAAATCTCATAATTTCTCTAGGCCTAAGCTTTTTCAGGTATAAAACCAGTTAGATTCAATGACTTCTAAGATTTTTTCTAAATTTTGATTTAGTTCCAAATACTATGATATGATAGAGTGTAATTGACTGCCAATACTTAATGTATTATATCACCAATGGGGATTCCCATTTAACTGTAATAGAACCTGCATAAAGAAAGTGATTTCTAATTGTGGAATTCCAGAAGGGAGAGAAGATATTTTGAGGGGAGAAGAATAGCTTTCCCATGTCTTCTAATTATATTATGGAAGCAATTAACTCATTCAGTCACTGTGAATTTTTTAAGAACCAACTATCTCCCAGGCACAGTGTGACAAGGATTTGGGGGCTGCCCTTAGGGAGTTTATATTCTGTTAATTTCTATTCTGAATAAAGCCAAAAAACTCCTAGAAAGAGTAGTAAAATTAGGAGGAAAGAGGAGGTTGCATTAAGGATGTGAATTTCTTTTTAATATAAACCCTTACTGTGTATTGGCTCCAAGGCAGAAGAGTGATAAGGGCTAGGCAATGGGGGTTAAGTGACTTGCCCAGGGTCACACATCTGGGAAGTGTCTGAAGTCAAATTTGAACCCAGGACCTCCCATCTCTAGGCCTTACTCTCAATCTACTAAGCCACCCAGCCGCCCCCAGGATGTGACTTTTTAAAAATTAACTTTTAACTTAATTTTAAAATTTTTATATTTAAAGTTTAAAAAAATCAAATTATATCTTTGAAGTTAAAATGTGCATATTAAAATGTTAATTCTGCACATCCACCAGACTGGTTAAAATGACAAAAGGGCAAAGTGACAAATGTTGGAGGGGATGTGGAAAAATGGGGACACAAATGCACTGTCGGTGGATCTGTGAGAACTACACCCAGAGAGTTATAAAACTGGATATGCTTAGACCGAGCTGAGCCTGTTTCCAAAGGAAGTCAGGAAAAGAGGGAAAAAACCAACATGTTCCAAAGTATTTAGCTCTCTTTGTGGTGCAAAGAATTAGAAACTGAGCAGATGCCCATCAGTTGGGGAATGGCTGAACAAGTTATGATGGTGATGGAATACTGTTATGCTATAAGAAATGATGAACAGAATGATTTAAAAAAACTTGGAAAAAACTACTTGGGATAATGAACAGTGAAATGGGTAGAAGCAAGAGAACATTATACATAGCCACGGAATTAATCATGGAAGAAAAAAGTGAATGTTATATCTCCAGAAAGTGAACAGAAAGGTGAAATATGAACATCTTAATTTATATGTATGTATGTATTGGCTGCCCTGATGACATCTTTTGTAATGGGGGCATCGGGTGGGGAGAGGCTGGATCACTAGTAGACTGGATTTATTATGTAGTTATGAAGAAAAGTAAAACATAGGAGATTTGTGATTTCATTTGTGGACTATCTTATTTTTCTTTGTATTTAGAAATGCTTTTTCATTTTATTTTGTAAGATTTGGAATGAAAAAAATTAATTGTGAAGGAAAATATTTTAAAGACATGTATATAATGAAATCAGCGGGGGGGGGGAGACAAATATATAAGCTATAGGGACATGGTGATTAAAATTATTGCCAAAGTTATTTATTTGGTTGACTCAGTTTGAAGATCAGATCATTTCTTCTTAAAAGAGTGACATTTTAAAGTTCATTAACTCATGAACCAATTTAGACTCCAATTAAAAAAAAAGACTAAGCAGTATATGAATTATATATACTTTTCATTAAGGACAGATAAGTTGCAGAAATTTCATTCAAATGAATGAATGAATAAATTTTTTTTTTTAAACTCTTACCTTCCGTCTTGGAATACTGTGTATTGATTCCAAGGCAGAAGAGTGGTAAGAGCTAGGTAATGCTGGTTAAGTGACTTGCCCAGGGTCACACAGCTAGGAAGTTTCTGAGACCAAACTTCAACCTAGCACCTCCTGTCTCTAAGTCTATCTCTCAATTCACTGAGCTACCCAGCTGCCCCCATGAATAAATCTTTTTAAAGCACTTAATCTATGCAAAGCACTTTGCTAAACACTGAGGATATCAATACAAAGGCAAGACAGTCCTTGCCTCTCAAGGGAGCTTGAGCCAGGAGTGCTTTGTGAAGCTTAGAATTAGACTAAAGTCCGCTATTTTTATCATTAATATCATTCCTTTTCTAATCACTTGTATACATGATAACGTCTTTTATACTATCTCTCACATGCAAGTCAGAACTGGAAGGATGCTTTCAACTACTTTTTTGCACCCAGTGACTTTCCCTTGTGCTGCAGTTTGGACTTTTCTGAGATTGGAGTTGTCTGTCATTCATAGACTCATAAGTGTAACAGGAAGGAGGATTGCGTAACAAAAGGAGAAGGAGGAGAAGGAGAAGAAAAAAGAGGAGGAGCAGGAGCCTGGGATCATTGAAAGTATTTGTACAACTTCCAAAATGGAATCCAAGATTTCCTTCTATCTAATTCTAGGTCCAGGCAGCTAGGTCAGTGCCTGGATTAGAGTCAGGAAGATTCCTCTTCATGACTTTAAGTCTGGACTCAAACACTTCCTAGTTGTGTGATCCTGGGCAAATCATTTTACTCTGTTTGCTGCCTCAGTTTCCTCATTTGTAAAATGAGCTGGAATAGGAAATGGCAAACCACTCCAATATCTTTGCCAAGAAAACCTCAAAATGTGGCCATGGAGAGTCAGATATGACTGAACAACAATAAAATTCTAGGTCCAGCTCATTATTCTTTTGAAATACCTGTCCACAAGATATATGGATAGATGTACTAATCCAGTTGACTATTCATACAACTACATGTCATTATCTCAAAAATGAGTTCTTTTTTCATCCCCCTCCCCCCATTTGGATGACAAAGCTTTTCTCTTTGGAAGAAAAAAAAATCTCCCAGATTTTCAGCCATGAAGTTAAGCAAGAAAACATCCTCAGCAGTTATATCTGGATAACAAGAATATGTTTCATTTTTTAAAAAAATGTTTTAAAGGAACCTTTCCCCTCTATCTTAGAATATATATATATATATATATATATATTTGGATTCATTGGCTTTTTAAAGACTTGCATTATTTTCATTTCTTCATCTAGCCCATTTGGACACTTAGATGATATTAAATCTTTGTCTCCCCCTATCTCTATTGCTGAGAATAAGTGACCTTAGAAGCACCACACGATCTGTTACAATTCACATCCATTTGCTTTCTTTTTTCCAATTTCTGTCCCTAAATCCTTATAGAATTATCTGACCACCATCTTGAGCCAACCAAAATCTTTGCAATTCCTCTCCAATTGCTTTTGCAATTTTGAGAGGCGTTACTGTTCTTCAACATCTGTTCTCCTTCTCCTGCTCCACAACATTCAGAAAATGAGCTGCTTCTCCAAACTTTTGTTGTCTTTGGCTCCCCTCTCTCCTCAGCGAGGCAAATAAATCAAGTGTGGGCATGCTGGCAGAAGCAGTTTCTGTGTTCTTTCATCTTCATTGTGGTGCCTAGGTCATATTGATTAAACTTTCCTTTTCAAAAAAAAAATGCTGATAGAATCAGTGTCTTTATTTTTATTTAATTTATTTTCCAATTTACAGCCTGTTTCTATAGATTGCATTAGAGCTTTTGAAATTGCCTGCAGTCCGTTTCTATCATCTTAGTTTTTCTTTTAATTTGATAGTGATTTCTGCTCTAACCTGTCAATTATTTATGACTGTCTACAAACAACTGTGATTATAGGACTTTCCTATAAGCAATGAGAATTTTTTTGTACTTTAATATAGTTTCATTTCAGTTTTAATTTATTTGATAATGGTGATATCCAGCATTTATATAGTGCTCTAAGGTTCACAAAGTACTGTGCATATTAGCTCACTACAATCCTGTGATACTATTATTATTATCTTCTCCATTTTACAGGTGAGGAAACTGAGGATGAACAAGGTTAAGTGACTTGTTCAATAAGGATGAAGCAGAATTTGAATTCAGGTTGTCCTCACAAGTCCAATGTTCTCACCCACTGTGATATCTTATACCAATTTAAGTATATTCCCCACTGACTTTATTTATTATCATTATCATTATATTTTCCCCAATTACATATAAATATGCTTTTTAATGATTAATTTCTGATATTTTGCCATATTGTGAAGGAAGATACATATTGCTTATATAAAGGGAAAAAATTAATGAAGGAAATAAAATAAAAATAAATAAATAAATTATGCTCTTCAATCTATATCCAGACTCCTATCAGTTTCTTCTGTGGCAGTGAGTAGCTTTTTTTGTCATGAATCCCTTTAAGTTGTTTTGAATCCTTGCATTCATGGTTGTCCCCGATGACTTTAATGTGTGTATGTGTATTTGTGTGTATTTATTTATGGTACCAGTAACACAGACATTAATAATATAAAATAATGTTAATTTAGAGCTGGATGGCACCTTCAAAGTTATTCAGTCTTCTGGGAGTTCTGTGGCAATGTCTAAGGTCACATCAGTTATCAATAGGCTGCTGTAGACAAGATTTCAGCCCAAACCTTCTGATTCCCGAGTTTTGTTTTTTTTTTTTTTTGCTTTTCTACACTCCCTCTGTGAAATTGATTCCTCTGTCAAATCTAGAAAATAGTGTTGTAGAATTTGAGAGGCGAAAGGAACTTTGGAGACAAATCCTCTCTTTTGACTCTGATGTTTTATGAATGAAATAACTAAGTCCCAGAGAATTTAAGTGATGTTGTTAAAATGAACTGGGTGTTTAGAATTAGAACCCACATCTGTTGATTTCCAATTTATCTTGAAAGATTTTAAATAAGAAGGCAGATACCCTTTTCTCAGCCAGGATATACATAATAAAAATTACAATATTCACCTACACAATGACAAATGGAAAGAAAAGAGATGGCTAAATTCTCACAAGAAGAGATTTGAGGAAAGTGTGAAAACTCTATCTTGTGTCATTGAATTTTACCTTTTAACACAGGAAAATACTTTGAATTCTGATTGTTGCCCCTGTTTCTCTTTAGATGTAGTGACAGCCATCTACTTCATCTGTGACCAGGCTTCTGATGATTATAGAATATGCTTCTTCTCAAGTGTGGGGGTGAAAGTCCAAATTTGGTCAGAGTTGTTATCTAGTTTGCTCAGGGAATTAATTAACTTGCACAATTGGCCTGTTAATAGGAGCCCATAAATCCAGACCTATGGGGCTTAAAGCTATTTGAGCATTTGACCCATTGGTTTTGCTTTCACTTAAGGCAGGATGGCCAATTAATAGGCTCAAGAAACATCATAAACTGACAGTTGCTTAACAACATCAAAGCAAACAATAACTGGCCACTTTTTTCAAAGCTCATTTGTATTTAAAATAGCCTTGAACTTGTTAAGTGGGAGATGACTAAACATTGTCCAAATAGTTGGTGACACCAAAGATAAATTAAACTCATGCTCCCACAATGATCCAAGGTGTGAAGCTGACTGCTCTCAAAGCCTAAATTTTCACTGTTACAGACATGAATTTGAGTGTTCAGAATGCTACAGATGGAGTTTTTTTTTTTCTCTTTTGGAGGTTCTGTTTTCTAGTAATTCAAATGCCCTCTTCTTCCCTTTGACTTCTACTATGATACTATGATTTCAGAAAATGCTTTCCAGGAGGCAAAAGTGCTTTGTAAGTTTTTGTTTTCTTTTGTTAAAATAAATTTAATGTGAAGTATAAATTACTAAACTACTTTTCAGCAGTATTATTTCATTTTTGTCTCTCTATCCCTAGAAACTATAACACACAGTACCTGGCTCATAGAGGCTCTTAATAGATGCTTGTTGCGTAAAATGTTTCTTTGGTCTTTGATGGATGGTGGGAAATATTTCAGACTGTCTGATTTAGGAAAGACAGAGAGTTGGGGCATGGGGTTTTCATGCCAACCACCAGTCAGTTGATAATTTCCCCTTGTGTTTATTGCTATAAAATTTAATTAAAATTTTAAAATGTAAATACTTCCTCTAAAATTTTTTACCATGATTTCCCCAGTATTGGAAGCAATTCTGTATACCAATTGAGACTTGCACCTGCTCTGCAGTGTTTTTGAATGTTACATGACTTGCTCTGGGTCAAACAACCACTGTGTAGCAAGTCAGAGGTGAGACTTCTAACCAGGACTTCCTGTTCCAGAGGCCAGTTTCTCACTGGCCTATGCTGCCTCCCCTAAGATAAACTTCTCATACATAACATACAGATACCATCTTCTCAATTGAAGTCTTAGCATTTTTCTTTATGATAATTGGAATGCATCCATGGCTCCTTCCCTTCTTTCCCAGGTCTCCAGGCTCCATAAACCCAAATTCATTTTAAGGATTATTGGGAGGTGCTAATGGAAAAAAACCTGGCCCATCTGAGGGTCTTAAGGCCATGACTTTGACTAATTAATGCCATTTTCCACTAATTACACATTAACCTTGGGCAGTACCCTTGTAAATACATGCTTTGGTGTAAAATCAGGACAATAGAGATGCAGAATGTGTAATATAATATAAGTTAACCAAAAAGCCATCACTGAGAATAAAAAAGGAGCCAGAAGCAGAGATCCTACTGATGGTTGAGAGAGAATATTTTCAGATTAAAACATCATATTGATTATTGTCAGTATTAACCAAAATAGAACAAATACTAGAGCTATGAAAATGCTGGGTGGTGTAATGCTAGCTGTGGTATTTGTGGATATGATAAAGGTATGCTAATAATGATTGATGTGACAGTTCAGACAGAGGCAAGAAACCAAGAAACTGGTGAACCAGTCATCTCTCTTCTTTTTCTTCCTGTTTTGAACTTGTCAAAGCTTTTTGTTTTGTTATTTTGCAACTTCTGTACTTTGGACAGTGCTGTTTATGAGGGAAACTAGAAAGTGACTAGGCAGTTAAATGGTTTAAAGAAAACCAGTTAACTTTTTCTAATACTTTATAGTTTCCCCAATTTCAGTGTTTAGGTATTGAAGCAAAATCTGGGGACTATGAGTAGAGTGCTACATGCAGTCAGGAGATGTGAGTTTGACTCATTTACTAGCTAAATCATTATGGGAAAGATATGTAATCTCTCAGAGCTTCAGTAGTCCAAGAAGCAAGAATAAATACTCTTGAATTATTAATTTTTTTCATATTTGCTATGAAGAAATAGTTTTTGTGTGTTTTTGGTCTGAACCTTTAATTTCACTGATGTAAGGAACTTTGAATAGTGTATATTGGCACTTGCTCAGTGTATTAAAATTTCAGTTTCCTGAAATTCTGAGGAGTAAAATGACTTTTCCAGGATCTCATACACAATATATGTTAGGGAGATATGACTGGACCTTAGATCTTCCTGACTAAGGTTGGCTCTCTGTTTTACTATCCTAGACTACTCTGAAATTTTAGTTATAATTGCATCTTTCACACACATAGTTCTTATTGGCTTCTGAGCTTATTGTGGACAAAATTTTGACAATCTGGTGGTAAAACTTCTGATGATCAGCCTCTCAAAATTGTTCTCTTGGGCATTAAAGGACAGACATATTTATTATCCAGTTCACTATCTGAAGAATTTCTAACTTTGTAGGAATTGTTAAAGCTAATGCTGCTCTAGTTTTTAAGAACCAGTGGCTTAGGATCTTAGTAAAACATAATAAAACACTCTAATTTACACAAGTATCAAACCTTAAGTTTCAGGAAGAGGATAAAGGACACATAGATATTTGAGGAGTACCTTTGATAGGTGAAATCTTGAATTTTGAGACTTTTAGAATAATAGAATCTCAGTCACATTGACCTCCTTGCTGTTTCATGAACAAATCACCCCATCTCTCACCTGTGAACTTTTTCTTTGGCTGTCCCCCATGCTTTTCCTCCTCATTTTTACCTTCCAAATTCTTTTAAAGTCCCAAACAAAGTTCCATCTTTTACAGGAAGCTTTTTCCAAGTCTTTTTAATTCTAGTACCTTCTTTTTGTTAATATTCCCATTTTATCCTGACTATAGATTAAAAAAAAAAACAACTTTTACCTTTTATCCTAGAACTAATAGTGAGAATTGGTTCTAAGTCAGAAGAGCAGTAAGGGCTAGACAATGAAGGTTAAATGACTTGCCCAGGGGGTCACACAGATGGGAAGTGTCTGAGATCAGAATTGAACCCAGGACTACAGACTCTAGACCTGCCTCTCAATTCATTGACCCACCTTGCTGCCCCCTCCTGAAATATAGATTGTACATATTTGTTTGTTTGTTGTCCCTCCACCTCTACCCCCCTTAGATTATGAGCTCCTTGAAAATAGGGACTGCCTTTGATTCTTTTTGTATCCCCAGTGCTTAACACAGTGCCTATCACATAGCAGATGCTTAATAATTGTTTATTTGACTAAGCTGGAAGGGTCCTCAAAAGGCTTCATAATCGAACAAGAATCTCTTCCACAATGATAATTTTTAACTATTTTTGTGTGTTATGAATCCCATTGACTATCTGGCAAAGCTTATGGACCTCTTCCTTCTCAAAATAGTATTTTTAAAGGTATAAAATAAAACATATTGGTTTACAAAGGAAATCAATCATATTAAAATATAGTTATATTAAAAATTAAATTCATTGCTTCTGGAGGAAGTGGATTCTCCCTCAATGGAAATCTTTAAGCAGAGATTTTATAACAACTTTTAACTTAATTTGCTTTAAGAAGCACAACATTCAAAACTAAAAAATAAAATCTATCCATCCACCCATCTGTCATTTATCTATACATCCATCTATTCATCTGTCTATCCATCTATCTATCTATCTATCTATCTATCTATCTATCTATCTATCTATCTATCTATCTCTCTATCTATCATCATTTTGAAGCCTCCCCTTGAAGATTTCCAATGAGGGAAAATATAGTCTCTCCAGAGGCAGCGCATATTATGTTCAGACAGTTCTGTTTGCCTTTCCATCCAGTCTTAATGTGTCTCTTTGCAACTTCTCATTGCTCCTCGGTCTCTCCTATGGGACTAATTCTAATCTCACTTCCCTTTGACAGCCCATGACATATGAAGATGACTATCCTTTACTCTATAAATCTTCTCCACATTCTTTTAGCTGGTGGCATGCTCCATGGCCATTCACTATCCTGGTTACCTTCCTCTGGATGCAGTCCAGCTTAATATCTTTCCTAAAATATGATACCCAGAATTGCAATAGGGACTGAGCCTGGGAATTCTTCGGTGTAGGGAACTGCCAAGAAGGGAAATTCCTTCTCTCAATGCCAGTGAGCACTTTCGCTGCAACTTTACATTCTAGTTGTCTAGAATACTGAGAGATGAAAGTGAGTTGCTTTAGGTTGTGCAATGAGTCAGGGTTGGAATTTGAACCCCAGTCTTCCTGGGCTTAAGGCTGGCTCTTTTTCAACTTTTCCACATTGCTTCTTATGGTGCCCAGAACTGAACAGAATACAAAAATAGTCTGATTAGGTCTGGGTCCAGCCCTATAATAACCTCTTTAGTCCTGTACCTTGTGCCTCTTAATGCAAATTAAGCTCACATTAGCTTCCTTGGCTTTCATGTCATACTGCTGACTCCTACAAGAATGACGTTTTCTAAGAGCCTCAGCTGTCCTTTAGACAGACTTCTTTCTAGATACATCTCCCTCGTCTTTTTCTCGTGGAGTTGATTTTCTTTTTAACCCAAGAATAAGGCTTGGATCCTACTTTAAAGGAAATACTATGTTATGGGTAAAGAGCAATGAGAATTAAGCTACATTCAGGTCCTGCCTCTGACCCATACTAGTTGTGTAAATTCAACCTTTCAGTGCTTTGGGGGTACTCTATAAGACGGACAGTTGGCAGAGTTTTTCCCATTCTGCATTGGTAGAAGTTCCTTACTGGGAATTAATGAAACTGATGAGTACAGATTTTGACCAAAAAAAATAATTTTTTTCAAAAATCTTTACATTTTTCCCTATTAAATTTCATTTTCTTAGGTTGAGCCTATTGTTCTAGTCTACAGGTAATTTTGGATACTGTCATTCAGCATGTTTTTGTCATCTATAATTCTGATAAACATGACATTTTTCTCCTACTCAAAGCACATTCATAATAATTATTATCCCAGGACCATACATAGATCCTGAGGCAAATCCACTGAAGATCTCTTTCATTAAATCATTAATGACTACTCTTACAATCTTTTCATTGAACCAGTTCCAAATATACCTCATTGGACTATTTTATTAGTATTGGAAATTTCTACTCCTATTGGTAGCCTGGTTTGTTCCCATTCTTCTCTCTGTCTGCTTGCCATTACAGATGTTTAGAGAATTCAATCAGTGATACATAATTGCAGTGTTTAGTTAAAATCCTTAATTTCTTCTTAAATGTGCTACCTAATAGTTGTCAAGGTCTCTATGGTTCTGAACTTCCTCCTGGAAAAATAGGCTATGGGAGAGGAACTGTTGGAGGAAACCCCTTATTTATGGCTACCTATGTTCTTAGAAATCTTTGTTTCTTCCCCTTTCCAGAGTTATGCCAGTATTTCTGTTTAGCATCTCTGTCTCATAAGCTAATTTAGAATGACCTTGCAGCTACTACTTTGAAAAAAAAATATATTACTTTTTGTGAAATGGAGCTAATTTGCATGTCTTGATATAGGAATTCTGCTATGTCATTTATCAAAGCTATTAGGCATGACCTTATGTGATTTTTATTAGGTACTAATTTCCATAGTACTGCCATGGACCTTTTTTTTATCCAACAAATAATCTAGGTGATACCTGATTGGGAAGAAATATATCCATGGTTGAATGATTTCAAAACTGTGGCAGACTCAGAGTACTTTTGATTTTAGCATAGACTAGGATATTATTTTAAAAAGTTCTTTTTCTCCCATCCTGTGATTCCTCCCCCTCTTAGTACCTTATCAGCTCTGGTTTCTCTTACTTATCAAATGTATATAGGGTGTGGGGGCCTGGGAAAATGAAACAGCACTTGCCAAATTCTCAAGTTACCTAAAATAATCTCCATAAACACTTCTTTTTCTTTTTTCACTAGAGAGAATTTGAAATATTTTCCCTATTTCAAATAAAGTTATTTATTAGGAATCTCTGCTTTCCTTATATGAGTGCTTAATTTTTTGATGTTTTGATATAAATTATTTTGGCTTTGAAAATATTTTAAATGTCATGATTCTTTGAGATGATAGATAAGGTTTAATTCACCAATTTATCAATTTTTATCACATCTTCTAAAACTACTTCATTACTTCTTTTCTCCTTTTTAAAAGATAGAAGTGCTTATTCTATTCCAAAGTTAACAGCGCCTTTACTCCTGTCTTTTACTCCATTCTCTCTAGCTTTCTTGCAGAAATTGCTCCATGCTCTGCTATCTGTTCCTCTCATCATCAGTCTCTCATATGCCATTGGCTTCTCCCTTTGTGCCTACAAACATGCTAATAATATCCTCTCATCTGACAACACAAGATGACCACAGAACCTTTTGTTGTGTCAGCTATATCCTGAAGTTAATCATCTCATCTGTCTCTTATCACTAACCTTCTCTTGTGAGTAGTCATTGCTCTTTTTCTATTTTCTCACCACCTGTTCACCAAGATCTTGCAATCTGGCTTCTGACTTCATTATTTTACTGCTGCTTTTCTTACAAAGGTCATCCCATTCTATATATTCTATTCCTTTTCCTAGTGCCCTTCCACCTTGATTTTTGGGTTATATTTAACACCATCACCTGCTTTCTTCTTTAAGTGTTTTCTTCCCTTGGCTTCAGAGCATTTGAACTCTCATGGTTCACCTCCATCTATGACTCTTTCCTTCCTATCTTGGAATTCTTCAGTTTTCTGTTCTCAGTCCTCAGTTTTCTTTCAACACTCATCTACAACCCATCGTTTCAATTATTGTGTTTACAAGTGTGATTTCAGAGACTTTATGTCCATTTATCCCTGATCTCCTTCTCGAGTCAGAGGTCAGAATTTGGACTTATTGAATTGGATGAAGCCCTTCATTTTATAAATATGGAAGCCAAAGCCTAGAGAAGTGAATGATAACCTTAAAATCACACAATTAGCACTCAATTAGCATTTATTAAGCTCTTCCTCTGTGCTAACACAGCTAATGAATAGTAGATTCAGGACTCCATTCTAACTCTTTTAACTTTTAAACCAGTGTTTTTACTATTACACCAGACCATATTCTCTAAACATCTCCATAAAATCACCCATATGGCCTTAATCACAACAATCTCAGTGTCCAAAATTCAACTCATTTTCCTTCCAAGATATGCAAATGTTCTTCACCTTGCTATCTCTGTTTGAAAAACTACTATTTTATAGGAATCATTCAGACTGAAAACCTAGTAAACATCTTTAATCTTTCTCTTTCTTCCTCCATATTTCACATGCCTTCTGTTGGTAAGTCTTGTCCTTTAGAAATTTCTACCCCTTTATCTCCTTTTCTCCATTCCTATCCCCAATTGTGTAGTTTAGACCCCGGTTAGTCTTTTTCTGAATTATTGCAAGAGCCTCTTATCTAGACTGTGTCTACTCCAAACCTACATACTGCCACTGCATAACTCCCCCTCTGGTATGTAATCCACTGTGCAGAAATCTTCAATGGTTCTACATTCTTTTGGCAATTGAAAAGCTGAGTGGTTTCCTAAAAGTGGGTGTCCTCTCCAACAATATGTACTGTAACTGTCCATGTTTTTTCCTAACTTGTTGAATGAATATTTGTGACCAAAAGATAGCCATCAGCTAGTGACCAACATTCTGTGTTGAGTTTCTCTGAAATTAGCTAGATTAACCTTCAGACTATGTACACATCTAGCTAATTTCAGAGAAACTCAACACAGAAGGTTGGTCACTAGCTGATGGCTATCTTTTGGTCACAAATATTCACTCAAGAAGTTAGTAAAAACATGGACTGCACTTCTATTCCACAATAACACAAAAAGACTGATTAAGCAATTATGTTAAGCACTTGGAGAGATACAAAGTTTTAATAAAGTACTTTTTTGCATTTTATGGTGCTTTATGGTTTAAAAAGTCCTTCACAGAGATTAGCTTTCATCATTTTAAAGAATGAAAATGCAGTTTTCGAATCAATAAGCATTTATTTTCTCCCTCACTGACCCTCTAAGAAAGAAAAAGCAAAACCCTTATAACAAATAAACACAGACAAAACAAATTCCTATGTTGGCCATGTCCAAAAATGTGTGCCTTGTTCCCTGTTTGTTGGTTTTTCCCATTTAAATGTTTCTCTTGGTTTTTGTGTTTGCATATTTAGTCCATTGCCTTTCAATCAGTGGATGGACAGTATTCTGCATTCCTATTCCTCCAGAATCATAGTTGATCATTGTGTTCATTGGATTTCTTAAGTTAAAGTATGCTCTCTGTCCTCATGGAGCTTAATTACACATCTTCAGGGGCAGGGAGGGGAAGGATGACCTACAAATAAAACAATTTGCCATGTTAGTTTATAGACAATAATTGCATTGAAGAGGTACTCTTGACTCCATGTGAGGACCAAGGAGAAAATATCATGTTCCCCAACCAAAGTTCCCACTCTGTTGACATAGCTTTAAACTTGTACTTTGTTGGCATGGCCTTTGAAGAGTCTGAGGTTGACTTCTTCTTACTATTGTGAGGCATTGGGGTAGCATTTTAGTAGAGGAACTCTTCATTACCAACAGAATAAACCCCAAACATCTTCATCTGGCATGCAACGGTTTTCAGTTTGACTCATGTCTGATCTGCTTTTGGTCTGACCTCCCACCATGACTTTCCCATGCATATGCTATGCTGCTATAAACCTTTGCTTTTTGTTGCTCCTCTTCTGTCATGCACTTCTTTCATTGTTTCATATCTCCTTCAGTTCTGCCTCTCCCACTCATTCTTCAAGGCCAAAGTCAAAGGATATTTAGATATGTATCTGAGTTCTGGTCCCATATCTACCTTAACTGGCCTTGAGACTTACCTAAAGCAAGGCACCTAATATATCCAGGACTCAGTTTGGATGTTGGAAAATGCAATGAGTTATTGAAAAGAAGGCAAAAAGGAGAAGGTGGTGATCTCTCATATAGACTTTTATGTAAAGAGTTTAGGAGTAAGGTCTGCTTCCTGGGGTAGTTACTTTTGGAGCACAATTATACTTCATTTTCAAGTATAGATAAAAAAAAAGTTCTTATAGAAAATTCAGAAGATCTCCAAGTTTGAAGACATTTCCAGGTGAAATTCTCACAAAAAACAATTTATAACCAGATATAGTGGTACATACCTGTAATACTTTATAATTAGCAGGTGGATATCTCGAATACTGAAGCTGGTAAATATTTTGAGCTAAGAAATTCTGAGATCCAGTGAGCTAAGCCTATCAGGTGCCTGAACAGTCAGGGAGGAAAGGGCACCAAATTATATAAGAAAGGGTGAATGTTGGTTCAATAAGTCTAGAAATCAAAGGTCCCATGATGGAGAAGGACCTTGGCATTTTCACCTTGAGCAAGTTAAGGAGACCCAGTTAAAAGAGCCCAAACAAACCACCATATATAACTCCTTATTCATCTTTCTGGTGAGTTTGAATTTTTATGGATTATATTTCCTAGAAACAAATTATATTTTGTGTACCCATTAATCAGAGGTTAATAGGCTCATAGAAGTAATGCTCTAAGACATCTCAGAGCCCATCTGGTTCAGTTCATTCATTTTACAGATGAGGTAGGGGTTCAGTGAAGCCATTGCAGAAGGGGTACATGTTCAGGTCCAAGTCAGACTGAAATATGTTTAAAACTGCCAACTTTGAGATTCTATGATTTTTTTTATGAAGGTAACTCCCTTTCTTAGCTAATACATCATATCATTTAAAAGCAATTTGGAATGTCTCATAGTCCCATGAGAGCAATTCAAAAAAAACAATGATAGTATGGCTTGTTGTAGGTTTTTTTTGGAGGGGAGGAATATTGTGAAATGAACTATCCTAAATAGATTAAATTTTACATACTTAATTCAAAAATCACCCTCATTGTTCACTCCCACAATTTAACAGTCAGATTACTTTCCTGGCAGATTATTCTAGAAGTGAAGGTCTTGTGATCCATAGATCATCATTATATTTTGATCTATAGTTACCTAAAATTACCTTTGGGGAAAGTGTAGTTTCTA